>NC_086098.1:197403527-197706557 GCF_963921235.1 Mobula hypostoma
CAGGCACCCACCACGTGGTCCTTGACTGATTGGTGTCTAGGTCCAGTGGCATGGAATGCAAGACGACTGGGGACCCATCACTGTTGCAGCCTTCCCCGCCTTCACTGCCGTGGTGATGCTTCATCATCTTCCGCTGTTAAGGGGGGTTCTCACTGAAACCTATTGAATGTTGCAAGGCCATGATAGAGTGGATGTGGAGAGGATGTTTCCTATGGTGGGGGAGTCTAAGACCAGAGGACACAGCCCCAGAATGGAGGGTCGTCCATTTGGAAAAGAGATGCGAAGGAATTATCCAGAGAGTGGCAAGTCTATGGAATTCGTTGCCCCAGGTAGCTGTGGAGGCCATGTCATTGGGTATATTTACAGTAGAGCTTGATATACGTATTCTTGAAGGGATACGGGGAGAAGGCAGGAGATTGGGGCTAAGAGGGAAATGGATCTGTCATGATGAAATGGCGGATTGGAAGACAGCAAATGTCAAGCCACTTTTTAAAAAAGGATGTAGGCAAAAGACGGGCAACTATAGGCCACTTAGCTTAACATCTGTAGTTGGGAAAATGCCTGAAGCTGTCATTAAGGAAGAAATAGTGAAACATTTAAAAAGGAGTGGTTCTATTAGACAGACGCAGCATGGATTCAGAGAAGGCAGGTCCTGTTTGACAAACTTACTGGAGCTCTTTGAGGACATAATGAGTGCAGTGGATAGAGGGGAACAGGTGGATGTCGTATACTTGGATTTCCAGAACGTATTTTTAAGGTGCCGCACAAGAGACAAATAAGATACAATGCATGGAGTCGGAGGAAGTGTATTGGCATGGATAGTGGATTGGTTAACCAACAGAAGGCAGAGAGTTAGCATTGATGGGTGTTTCTCCGGTTGGCAGTCAGTGATGAGTGGGGTGCCGCAGGGGTCGGTGCTGGGCCCGCAGCTGTTTACCATTTACATTGATAATTTGGAAGAGGGGACTAAGTGTAGCGTAGCGAAATTTGCTGATGACACTAAACTGAGTGGAAAAGCAAACTGTACAAAGGATGTGGAGAGTCTGCAGAGGGATATAGATAGGTTAAGTGAGGGGGCCAAGGTCTGGCAAATGGAATACAACATTAGTAAATGCGAGATCATCCACTTTGGAAGGAATAATAGAAGAGCAGATCATTATTTAGATGGTGAAGGATTGCAGCATGCTCTTGTGCAGAGGGACTTGGGAGTGCTTGTTCGTGAATTACAAAAGGTTGGCTTGCAGGTACAACAGGTTATTAAGAAGGCAAACAGAATGTTGGCCTTCATTGCTAGAGGGATTGAATTCAAGAGCAGGGAGGTCATTCTGCAACTATACAGGGTACTGGTGAGGCTGCACCTGGAGTACTGTGTGCAGTTCTGGTCTCCATACTTGAGGAAGGATATACTGGCTTTGGAGGCAGTGCAGAGGAGGGTCACCAGGTTGATTCTGGGGATAAAGGGGTTAACCTATGAGGAGAGGTTGAATCGCCTGGGACTATACTCTCTGGGATTCAGAAGAATGAGAGGGGATCTTATAGAAACATACAAAATTTTGAAAGGGATAGATAAGATAGAAGTAGGAAAGTTGTTTCCATTGGTAGGTGAGACTAGAACTAGGGGACATTGCCTCAAGATTCGGGGGAGAAGATTTAGGACGGAGGTGAGGAGAAACTGTTTTTCCTGGAGAGTGGTGAATCTGTGGAATTCTCTGCCCAGGGAAGCAGTTGAGGCTTCTTCACTAAATATATTTAAGATACTGTTAGAAAGATTTTTACATAGTAGAGGAATTAAGGATTATGGGGAAAAGGCAGGTAGATGGGGCTGACTTTACGGACAGATCAGCCATGATCTTATTGAATGGCGGGGCAGGCTTGATGGGCCGGATGGCCTATTCCTGCTCCTATTTCTTATGTTCTTATGTAAATTGTGGAGCAAACTTGATGGGCCAAATGATCTAATTCTGCTCCTATATCTTATGGTCAAACAGTCCATTTCTGTGCTGTAGCATTCAATGACTTTATAACTCTATGGTATCACTCTCAGGAGATCAGGAACTTCCAAGCTGCTCCACCACAAACAAGGTGATGATCCTCGGAGAAGGTTTGAAGGTCAAGAGGAAAAGATGTACAGTATTGGTGCGGAGACGGAAGTAGTGAGAGGTGCATGCTTACATCATTTACAGCTTGTAATCCGGAGAGACTGTGGGATGAGGAGGTAGAATGTGTAAAGAAGGATTGTGTAAATGTAGGGCTGTGTTCAATGGTCTCTGTAACAACTATCAAGGCTGATCCCCTACAGAATGCTAAGTTATGCTCTGCCATGATAATTGTTGCTGCTTTTCTTTTCTTGGTACCAATTGTACATCCTATGCTCCAGCAAAGCGAGCATGATGTGCATGAAAATAACTCTCAGGGTTGTTTATGGTGACATTTACTGTATGTACTTTGATAATAAATTCACTTTGAATTTTGAACTTTGATAGAACTGAGTATCAGGCACTTAGTGGAAACTTAGGGACGTAAATGAGGCTTGTAATAGTGTGAAGTGAATGGGGGTATAGTGGGAAGAGAATATGAATGCCTGGCCACTCAAGAAACTGTCCTGTGGTGAAGCATCATAGCGCAGTCAGCACAGGAGGGTTAATAATACTGTGTTAAGAGCTGCAGCGTGAATTTTATTTGTGTTTTCTACTGGCTTATATGAAATCTCTGTCACCATGTTTTATCACAGTATGATCTTTCCAAGTGAGTGTCTAGCTCTCTCTGAGTGAGCTGTATGCTAACATATACGAAACCGAGAATCTTCAGCTACATAATGTGAACAGTTAGAAATACAAAAAAAAGCAATAACATTTTAATTAGCATGGAAAAAGAGTTGAGGGGTTAAATACTCCTCGTGATTGTGATAAAGTTTTAATATTTAGAGGTTTTTTGTGGTAATATTGCAGGTTGCATTGAAAAGGTACCAAATAAAGCAGGGTCTGCCAGGTGCAATCATAAAGATGGGTGGACCTTGATGAAGTTGTAGCAGCAGAGAACCTGAGATGGAATATGATTCCTTAGGCTTTTTGAATTTAATGGAAGAATTTAGTCTAAATTTTGAAATCAGTCGGCTGGAGAGGACTCTAGCATTCCTATGCAACCAGGCCACAGCCAAGGGAGTGGGGTGGGGTGGGGTGGGGGAAGGATTTTGCCATACAATGAGGGATAAGGAGATTGAATACATTAGGTGTGGGAATCCAACTAATTGAGAGGCCACATGTTGCAAGTGGTTCAGGGATCAGATAGTTCAGGGGAGGAGAATAGCAAGAACAACTGGTTCAGGATGTGGAGCTTATATGGTTAGGGTTAGGGTTAAAAGGATTTCATAGACTTTTTGTGGGGAGGCTGGTTTCCATTTCTAGGTATCTGGTTGTTTGTAATGGGAATCAGGTCTGTCAGGGTCCATTTATCTGTCTACTGGGGATCCCTGATCTACGTCCCTTAAGTGAGAGCTGAATATATTGGAGGTTAGTTTAGGTCACCTCTCCCAATACTAAATTTCTAAGAGGGTTAATAATTTCCCATAATGCTTAGCATGATCAATCTGATAAATAATGTACGTTAATATTTTTGTGCATTATGTGTTGAAAAGTAAAGGTAATCAGTTTTTCCCCTTTTTAGTTAGGCAGGATTCCCACGCTTAAGCACTAACATGATACTGAAGGGATATATCACGTATTTCATTGGAACATTAGGTGAGAATGAAATCAGGTTTGCCCATGTTTCCTCTCCTCTCTTGTTGAATCACAGTGTCGAAAGTGTTTGGTGTCCTAGGTGTATTTAGTCCTAAACGACCAAATTTTACTTGCAGATCATAGCAATGAGCCTCAATGGATGATTCAACCATTCTGCCTGATCTCATCCTCATGCAAAATTTGCTCCTGTTGTCTTTCTAACAAAGCATTACTGTGCCATGGAAAACATGGCTTTTTTTTTGCCTTTGAGAACACACATCAGGTCATGCAGCGTCTGTGGATAGAGAAAAACTTTTGATATTTCAGGTCAAAGAAAGGTTGAGCTGCATCATTTTCCTTTCCATAGCTACTGCCCGATTTGCTGATATTTCCGATATCCATCATAAACAGCATTTTTTAAATTTCCAATTATTTTTTCTTCTCTGCAACTCATTGGAAGAATGAAAACTCGGGATCTCGGGACATAATAGTCTTGTGCTTTATCAATTGATCTTTGATTTGAATGTGTTTTGGAATGAAGATATGCAGGTCAGTAGGGGGTAGAGTACTAGTCTAATTCCATTGTTTCAGTTTCAACTTTTACTGAAGGATGTCTGCATGGAGAAACAAGTTACTGCAATCTGTTCTCCGAATTTCTGTAGGGATCTCACTACATTGAAATTAAAGTGTTCAATTAATTGGACAAAAAGACATAAGGACAAACATTTGCACTTTGGATTACATGACATGCTTTAGGTTAAAGACTTAATTAGTTTTAGGTATTTCACATGTATTTAGTCTTTTTTTTTACATTCTCTGTTCTTAAAACATCTTTCTTTAATACAACAGACTAGCTATATAAAGGAATAGCAGGGTTGATGTATACTGCAAGTCTAACAACAATTTCCATATTGTAGCTTTGCAAGAATAATCTTAATGGTGGAGATTGGGTTGAAAAAGAATTGAAGAAACAAATGCTGAGCGTAGCTCCTGTCCTGAAGCTATCACAATGTGGCAAAAGCCTCATAAACATTGTAGGGATGTTATAACCTTATTAGGACGATGTGGTGATATTGTCTAAAAAGTGGATGGAACAGTACAGTTGTCCTGCTTAGCAAAGCTTGGGTTGAATACATTACAGAGATTCTGTCATTTCAGGTTAGCCTGTGCATTTGAGCATCAACGATGTTACTGGGAGGACCTGCTTGGAAGACCAGGCAAGATTAAATCCATCATTTGTTGAGGGAAGCCAATTTAAGGAAGGTTGATGGGATTTGAAATACCCTGATGATGTTTTTTTGGATAAGTTGAGTTTGATCTCATTATAGATTCAGATTTAATTATCACATTTACATCAAAACATACAGTGAAATATGTCGTTCATGTTAATAACCAGCACATCCAAGGATGTGCAGCCGCAAGTGTCGTCACACATTCTGGCACCAACATAGCATGCCTACAAAGTTCAACATAACAGTAATACAACACTCAACGCAGAAAACAGAACAACACAAACAGCAACAACAGCAACAGAATAAAATGAGGCAATAACACCCCCACCCACCCACCACTCACACACAGATGGGGCCCAACCCCATGACAAGCGGCCTCCAGGCTCCGGACTCTCAGACATTGAGCCTCTAGCCTCCAGTGTCAGGGCCAGACCAGATGTTTTCATCTTCGGGCCTCTAGTTCTGGATTCACCGAGCACTGGTCTTCAACCTTCACCTTTGCCCTTCAGATTTCGCCGACTTCAGGGTATTGACCCCAGGACTCATGGGTTTGACCTTTGGGCCTCTACAACTGACCTCTGGGACTGATGACCTTCGACCGCGGAACACCTCGGGCCTCGACTTTCAGATTCACACAATCCTCTGAAACTAATCGCTGGAGTGGGAGGTGGGTTGGATCATCAGCTCTTGTGTCTTTCACCTGTCTGGATCTTGGGTTCCGGCAAGCTAGGGACTGCTGGTCTCCTCAGCGCCCGTCTACCTGATCTGACCTCTGGGTCACTGTCTCTGACCACCTATTGGTCCAATCTGGACTCTGCAATAATTTTAAACCACTTTTGCATTACAAGAATTTTTTTGTGTAGTATAATAAAAATAAGCTCAATAAGCAGTTAACAGTCATTAAGTTGCTATGGCTACAGTTGGCACTCAATGGTGCTGAGATCAAGTGTGCAGCTGCTTGATGGTTTTTTGAATTATTGATAGCTTGTGGTAAAGTAGTTTAATTCAAGTTGTTATGCACTTGAAGCTCATATCACACAAATGTAAGAACCATTTTATTATGGCCACATCCATTAAAGAGATATTTGGTTAGCAAATATCACATTCAGAGTTTCTTCCTCTCATTATTACTTTACTATACTTTTAGATTTATTCTATAAAGCAAAGGGAAATGAAATAATGCTCTTACTAACAGGAGATAAACAAGAAATGCTAATGTCTACTGTCCCTTTGTACATTTTTTAAACAGAATTCAAATTTATTTTAATTAATACATTTTTAAAGTGGTTTTGAAAAATAATGCATTTTTGTAATTCTGAACAATATGGCAATATTCCATTGAACTTTTGAGGCAGAGATTCAGTTGTCCATCGCAACATTTCAAACGGCACTTCTACTTCCTCAGGAGGCAAAAGAAATGTGGTATGTGCCCTTTAACCCTCAAGCAATTTTTACAGATACACCACAGAAAGCAACCTATCTGGATGCATGGTGGCTTGGTATGGCAACCACACTGCCCAAGACTGCAAGCTGCAGAGAGCACAGCACATCTCAGAAACCAGCCTCCCCTTCATGGACTCTTTTCACACTTCTCACTGCCTCAGTAAAGCAGCCAGAATAATCAACGACTCCTCCTGTCTGGACATGAAGCCTGAAAACACCTACCATTCTGCTCGAGGTTAGATTCTGCGAACTGTTATGGTGCTATAAGATGGACACTTGACCTCATAACCTACCTTGTTATGGCCTTGCACCTTATTGCCTCCCTGCACCGCACTTTCTCTGTAACTGTGACATTTTACTCCCCATTCTGGTATTGTTTCCTTTGAAATACTTCAATGCACTGATATGATTTAATTATCTGCATGGGTGGTATGCAAAGCAGTTTTTCACTTTACCTTGGAACAGTTAACAATAATAAATAAATTTACTATTTTAATTAATTTACCAGTCAGCTGAATTTCAAATGATGCTGGCAGAACTGTAGATGGTGGTTTTGTGGACAACTCCAGGTGACCTGCATTGTACAGAACAGTGAGTTTGCAACTGGTCTCTGCAACATGCACCTCAAGAACACATTGAAGGACAGATGTTTATGCCTCTGACTTCCAAATTGGCTCTGAGTTTAAAGGGGAGATCCGTTGTTTTGTTGCAGAGGCCCAACATTCAGCCTATCACGAGGATTGGCTGGCACTCGTAAAACAACCTCATCGATTTGAGTGACTATGTCCAATCTGGATTCAAAAGTTAAGTGGTTACTTTTTTCCCCCTTTTCTTTTAATTTATATCAATTAAACATGTTCAACTAAATTCTGAAATATTATTTAAAGTCATAGAACACAAGAACATACAGCAAAGAAACAGGCCTTTTGGCCTGTCTAGTCCCTTCTGAACCATTAATCTGCTTAGTTCCATTGACCTGCACCCAGACCATAGTCCACCATACCCCTCCCATTACTGTACCTAATAAAATTGCTCTTAAATGCTGAAATCAACCTAGCATCCGCCGCATGCGCTGGCAGCTCCTTCCGGACACTCACCACCCTCTGATTGAAGATGATACTCCTGACGTTCCCTTTAAACATTTCAGTTTTCACCATTAACCCATGACCTCTATTTGTAGTTCCACCCAACATCAGTGGATAGAGCCTGCTTGTATTTAATCTATCTCTACCCCTCATAATTTTGTATACCTTCCTATTCTACTTCCTAAGGAGTAACCTATTCAACCGTTTCTATAACTTAGTTCCTTAAGTCCAGGCAACATTTTCTCTGCACTCCTTCAGTATTATTTACATCTTTCCTGCAGGTAGATGACAAAACTGGGCATAATACTCCAAAGTAGATCTCACCAACATCTTATACACTTTCAACATAGCATCCCAACTCCTGTACTCAATACATCGATTTGTGAAGGTCAATGTGCCAAAAGCTCTCTTTACAGCCCTGTCTACCTGTGAAACCACTTTCAAGGAATTATTGAATGGTATTCCCAGATCCCTCTGTTGTACCGCACTTCCCAATGCCCTACTGCTCACCGTGTAGGACTGACCCTGGGTGGTCCACCCAAGGTGCTGGACCAGATCCTGTTGCAAGCATTGATAGTCCTCCTCGCTAACCACTACTCCCCCAGTCTTGGTGTGATCCTCAGATCTGCTGATCCAGTTATGCACATTACCATCCAATTCGTTGATACAGATGACAAACAACAACAGACGCAGCATCGATCCCTGTGGCACACATCTAGTCAAAGGCCTCTGGTTAGAGAGGCAACTATCTATGACCCCTCTCTGGCTTCTCATATCTAATCCAAGTTACAACCTCATCTTGAATGCCAGACCATTGAACCTTCTTGACCAACCTCTCATGTGGGCCCTTGTCAAGGGTTTTGTGAGAGTCCATGTAAACAATGTCCACTGCCTTGCCTTCATCAACTTTCAATAGGTTCCATAGATACATTTAATGTCAGTGAAATGTCTACAATATACATCCTGAAATTCTTTTTCTTCGCAAACATCCGCAAAAACAGAGGAGTGCCCCAAAGAATGAACGACAGTTAAGTGTTAGAACCCCAAAGCCCCACCAGTGCCCCCACCATGCATAAGCAGCAGCAAAGCAACGGTCCCCCTCCCCCACCAGCAAAAAGTATCTGCACCCTCCACCAAACACTCAAGTGTGCAGCAAAACATCAATAAAGATACAGACTTGCAGTACCCCAAAGAGTACTCGATCACCCGGTAATTCAACATACCACAGGCTCTCTCTCTCCCTAATAAGGGATAAAGAGGTGTTCCCTTTACAGACAGAGGGGAGACATAACAAACAACTCATTGACTTATGGTGTTAAAAGTCTGTTGCATCGCTTTTTCCGAGCCCTGTGCCCAAAGAACTTGGGTCTCTGGGAACACAGCCATCAGCCAGCTCGTTGCTTTCGATCTACCGTGTACTCCCACGACACCTCAGGTGGTGGCACCGACCTTGAATCTGCCTGCCTCCAGAGTCAGGCAAATCCGGCACCCTGAAGGTGCGCTACTCTTCCAGGCTGTGTCCTTGGCATATCGAAAAGCGGCCGGTCGTGAGGCCCTGAGTGCGGGTCCCATTCCCATAAAGAACCGAAGTCAGCGCGTGACTCCAGGTCAAGGTCTTCAAAAGAGCCCCAAAAAGGGAAAAAAGAAATATTAAAGATGGAAATAGAGCTGTTTCCAAAGATGCAAGCAAAGGTGTCGCTGTTAGGCGCCATCATCCTAAACTCTGTCCTTCCTGGCTTCCTCGAAAAACTCTACAAGAATGTTTAGACATGACTTACCACACACAAAGCTATGTTGACATTTCTAATTAGTCCCGGTCTACCCAAATATTTACATATCCAGTCCCTTAAAATACCCTCCAATAACTTTTTCACTCCTGATGTCAAGCTCACTGGCCTATAATTTCCTGGCTTGTTCTTAGAGCCTTTCTTAAACAATCAAACAACATTAGCTATCCACCAATCCTCTGGCAACTCACCCGCGGCTAAGAATATTATAAATATCTCTGCTTGGGCCCCGACAATTTCTGCACTAGCCTCTCACAGGGTCTAAGGGTACACATTGTCAGAGCTTGGGGATTTATTCAACTCTATTTTTCCTCAAGACAGCAAGCCCCTTCTCCTCCATAATCTGTGTAAGGGTCCATGACCTCACTGCTGCATTGCCTCACATCCTTATACTCTGTATCTGTCTTCCAAATAAATACAGGTACAAAAAATCCATTTAAGATCTCCCCCATCACTTACAGCTCCATAGATAGATTTCTACTCTGATCATCCAGACCAATTTTGTCCCTTGCTATCCTTTTGCTCTTAATATATCTGTAGAAGCCCTTAGGATCCTCCTTCACCTTGTCTATGAGAGCAACTACGTGCCTTCTTTTAGCCCACCTGATTTCCTTCTTAAATGTTCTCTTGCATTTCTTACACTCCATCAGCACCTCGTTTGTTCCTACCTGTCTACACCTGCCGTGCAACTCCTCTTTTTTTTTAAATGAGAGCATCAATATCTCTTGAAAGCCAGGGTTCCTTAAAGTTGTCATAAGACCATAAGACATAGGAGCAGAATTAGGCCATCTGGCCCATTGAGTCTGCTCTGCCATTCAATCATAGCTGATCCTTTTTTCAAAATCTCCTCCTCAACCCCAGTTCCCAGCCTTCTTCCCGTAACCTTTGATGTTATGTCCAATCAAGATGCTATCAACCTCTGCCTTAAATACACCCAACGATTTGGCTTCCACAGCTGCACATGGCAAAACATTCAACAAATTCACCACCCTTTGGCTAAAGAAATTTGCTGCATCTCTGTTTTGAAAGGGTGCTCTTCTATCCTGAGGCTGTGCCCTCTTGTCCTAGACTCTCCCACCGTGGGAAACATCCTTTCCACATCTACTCTGTCTAGGCCTTTCAACATTCGAAAGGTTTCAATGGGATCCCCCCTTCATCCTTCTGAATTCCAGCAAGTACAGACCCAGAGCCATCAAATGTTCCTTGTATGATAGCCCTTTCATTCCTGGAATTATCCTTGTGAACCTCCTCTTGCCTTTTATTCCAATAGGAGCATACAAATACTGTGCTCCCAAAATTTCACTTTTGATGGGCTCCCATTTACCAAGTACAGTACTATGGAAAAATCTTAGGTATATATATAGCTAGCGTGCTTTTGCACAGTACTGTAGTAATTTTATGTATTGCTCTGTACTTCTGCAGCAAAAAAAAATCAAATTTCATGATGTATGTGAGTGATGATAAACCTGATTTTGATATGAGTCTCTATTGTGGTCTGACAGTGAGAAGAGGTAGTGAGAGGGGAATCATGATTGGGAAAAGAGAAAAGGAGAGGGGAGGGAGTGGGAAGCACCAAAGATACATTCTGTAATGATCAATAAACCAGTTGTTTGGAATCAAATGACCTTGCAGGGTGTCTCAGGGCTGGATGTGTCTGCATCTGTGCCATATCACTCCTCGGCATTTCTTCTCTGCCACCCGTTCCGCACCCCTCCCGCAGCACTCTACACTTGCCTTTCCCAACATCCCATGCTCCCACTAGATTTACAAATTTGCTCTCCATTCCACATTGGCAAATGCAGCACTGTGCAAATATTTTATGCGCCCTAGCTATATATATCTGCCTGAGACTTTTATACAGTACTATACACCTGTGCCAGAAAACAACTTATCCCAATCTACACTTGCCAGATCCTTTCTGATACCATCAAAAGTGGCCTTTTTCCAATTTAGAATATGAAACTGAGGACCAGACCTATCCTTTTCAATAATTACCTTGAAATTAATGACATTATGATGTATTAGTTCGCAAACACGAACTTTCAGTTAGTCCTGACGAAGGGTCTTGGGCCGAAACGTCGACTGTACCTCTTTCTAGAGATGCTGCCTGGCCTGCTGTGTTCACCAGCAACTTTGATGTGTGTTGCATAATGTATTAGTTCCAAAATTTTCCCCGACACAAACTTCTTTTGAAAACTTCTGAAAACTTTGAAAACATGGAAAACTATTTAAATTCTTTTGAACTGTTTTTAAGAGTCTCTGATCATCATAGAAATTTTATACAAGTGAAAGTCCTTTGACAACAGCAAACAGACTGAAGGCTGTCTGTGATTTCTGAGGGCTAGTCACAACACTTAGACTAGAAGCAAGACATGGAACTTCCCTCAATGTCCAAAAAACTAAAGAGCTGGTTGTAGGTTACAGGTGAAACGGTGATGTCCCGATCAACATCAATGGGACTGCAGTTGAGAGGGTGAGTAATTTTAAGGTCCTTGATATACACATCACCGAAGATCTCATATGGATTGTACACACTGTTTGTAAAAAGCACAACAACCACCTCAGAAGGAAGTTCAACATGAGATCGCAAATCCTCGAGGGCACAATTGAGAGCATCATGACTGACTGTATCACCGCCTGGTACGGGAACTGCACCAGCCTTGATCGCTGGGCATTGCAGTGTGATATGGACAGCCCAGCACATCTGTGGATGTGAATTTTCCTCCATTGAGGACATCTACAGCGGCAGGTGTGTAAAGAAGACCTGAAAGATCATCGGGGACATCAGTCACCCCAAACGTACACTGTTTTAGCTGCTTCCATTCGGCAAACAGTACCACAGTATTAAAGCCAGGAACTACAGGCTATGTGACAGCTTCTTTCTACAAGCCATTGGACTTATACATTCACATGTCTGTACATGGCAGCGGAATCATAAAGCAAAGATTTTTACTCCCTCACGTTGTGGCATGGATAAATTCAAATTTTGCCATTGAAACTGCAGTAGCTTAATGCAGCTGTTGGGAATGCACAGTAGGAATTGTGAGGTATTGATTGAATCAGCTTTTAAATTTTGACTTTTCAGATTTGTATTAGACCAGGGAGTTCCTTTCTGCTACAATTCCCCCTCACTCCTGTTGAAGCGTGGTGTTTTCTGTTCAGTTCTAACTCCACTGTTTATTGTCAGATTCTTTATGTAAACATTCCCCATAGTTCCTCCAAAGTGCCTCTTGCTTTTCTCAAATTAGTACTTAAATTGGCCAATTTGGGTCTCTTTTAATGAGATCCCTATTAATAGGAGACTCCCACCTCATTTACAATGAACTGGATTCTGGGCTTTTTTCAATGTTGCAACCAACACAGCCCAAGGAGAGACAATGGACGTCATTTACTTGGATTTTGAGGAGGCATTTGATAAGGTACCACACTTGAGGCTGCTTAACAAGATAAAATCCTAAAGTGTTACAGGAAAGATACTGACATGGATAGAGGAATGTCTGACAGGCAGGAGGCAGCAAGTGGGAATAAAAGGAGCCTTTTCAGGTTGGCTGCAGGGCTAGTGATGTTCCTCAGTGGTCGCTATTAGGACCACTACTTTTCACATTGTTTACCAATAATTCGGATAATGGATTTGATGGCTTTGTGGCAAAGTTTGCAGATGATAGAAGATAGGTGGAGGGGTAGGTAATGCTGAGAAAGCAATGCGATTGCAGCAAGACTTAAACAAATTGGAAGAATGGGCAAAAGGGTGGTAAAAGGAACAGTAGTGCAGACTGTAATCTAAATGGGGAGGAGGTTCAAACATCAGAGGTGCAGAGAGACTTAGGAGTCCTCGTGCATGACTCCCAGAAGGTTAATAGTCATAGTCATAGTCATACTTTATTGATCCTGAGGGAAATTGATTTTCGTTACAGTTGCCCCAACCAAGGATAGAGTATATTCATAGGTTTAGTTTGTCGCAAAGAAGGCAAATGCAATGTTGGTATTTACTTCAAGGGAGATAGAATATAAAAGCAAGGAGATAATGCTGAGGCTTTATAAGACACTAGTCAGGTCACACTTGGAGTATTGTCAACAGTTTTGTGCCCCATATCTCAGAAAGGATGTAGCACACATAAAAGTTGCTGGTGAACGCAGCAGGCCAGGCAGCATCTCTAGGAAGAGTTGCAGTCGATGTTTCAGGCCGAAACCCTTCGTCAGGACTAACTGAAGGAAGAATGAGTAAGGGATTTGAAAGTTGGAGGGGGAGGGGGAGGGGGAGATCCAAAATGATAGGAATAGACAGGAGGGGGAGGGATGGAGCCAAGAGCTGGACAGGTGATAGGCAAAAGGGATACGAGAGGATCATGGGACAGGAGGTCCGGGAAGAAAGACAAGGAGGTGGGGGGGGGACCCAGAGGATGGGCAAGGGGTATATTCAGAGGGACAGTGTGAGAAAAAGGAGAGTGAGAGAAAGAATGTGTGTATAAAAATAAGTAACAGATGGGGTACGAGGGGGAGGTGGGGCATTAGCGGAAGTTAGAGAAGTCGATGTTCATGCCATCAGGTTGGAGGCTACCCAGACGGAATATAAGGTGTTGTTCCTCCAACCTGAGTGTGGCTTCATCTTTACAGTAGAGGAGGCCGTGGATAGACATGTCAGAATGGGAATGGGATGTGGAATTAAAATGTGTGGCCACTGGGAGATCCAGCTTTCTCTGGTGGACAGAGCGTAGATGTTCAGCAAAGCGGTCTCCCAGTCTGCGTCGGGTCTCGCCAATATATAAAAAGTCACATCAGGAGCACCGGACGCAGTATATCACCCCAACCGACTCACAGTTGAAGTGTTGCCTCACCTGGAAGGACTGTTTGGGGCCCTGAATGGTGGTATCCCTTTTGCCTATCACCTGTCCAGCTCTTGGCTCCATCCCTCCCCCTCCTGTCTTCTCCTATCATTTTGGATCTCCCCCTCCACCTCCAACTTTCAAATCCCTTACTCACTCTTCCTTCAGTTAGTCCTGATGAAGGGTCTCGGCCTGAAACGTCGACTGCACCTCTTCCTAGAGATGCTACCTGGCCTGCTGCGTTCACCAGCAACTTTTATGTGTGTTGCTTGAATTTCCAGCATCTGCAGAATTCCTGTTGTTTGCGTTCAGAAAGGATGTGATGTCATTGGAGAGAGTCCAGAGGAGGTTCATGAGGGTGATTCCAGGAATGAAGGGGTTAGCATATGAGGAGTTTGACAGCTTTGGGTCTGTACTCACTGGAATTTAGAAGAATGCGTGGGGATCTCATTGAAACCTATTGAATGTTGAGAGCTCTGGAAAAGGTGGCGGTTGAGAGGATGTTTCCTATGGTGGGGTATCCAGAACTAGAGGGCACAGCCTCAGAATTGAGGGGAGACCTTTTAGAACAGAGGTAGTTCTTTTAGCCAGAGTGTAGTGAATCTGTGAAATGCTCCGCCACAGATTGTGGTGGAGGCCATGTCTGTGTGTATATCTAAGGCAGAAGTTGATAGTTTCCTGATTGGTCAGGGCATCAACGGATAGGGCCAGAAGGCAGATTTCTCAGTTTTAGTGAGATCCGGGATCAGCCATGATGGAATAGTGGAGCAGACTCGATGGGCTGAATAGCCTAATTCTGCTTCTATGTCTTATGGTCTACACCCGTGGCTGTGTGCTTGGCACAGCTCAAATGCCTTCACTACATTTGCTGAGGACAGAACTATTGCTGAGAGGATATCAGGTGGTGACGGGGATGCATGCAGGAGTGACATAGATCAGCTGGTTAAGTGGTGTCATAGCAACGATCTTGCACTCAGCATCAGTAAGACCAAGGAATTGCTTGTGAACTTCAGGAAGTGGAAGTCAAGGGAACACACACCTGTCCTCATTGAGGGATCAGAAGTGGAAAGGGTGAGCAGTTTCAAGTTCTTGGATGAAAACATCTCTAAGTATCTATCCTGGGCCCAACACATTGATGAAATTACAGCGAAGGCACGGCAGTGGCTGTATATGTCTAGGAGTTTGAGGACACCAAAGACATCCCCAATTTTCTACAGATACACCATGGAGGGCATTCTAAGCGGTTGCATCACCGTCTGATGTGGAGAAGCCACTGCGCTGGTTCAGAAAAAGGTGCAGAAAGTTGTAAGTTCAGCTGGCTCCATCGTGGGTGCTGCCTTCCGAGCATCAAGGATACCATCAAAAGGCGATGCCTCAAAAAATGCAACATCCATCAGTAAGGATCCCTATCACCCAGGACATGCCCTCTTCTCATTGCTATAATCAACAGCAGGTACAAGAGCCTGAAGGCGTACACGTACACACGCGCGCACACACACAAAAAATATTTCAGGACAGCTTCTTACCCTCTGTTATCAGATTTCTGAATGGACAATGAACACATGAGCACTTCCTCCGTATATTTTTCTCTCTTTTTGCACTACTTAATTTGTTTTTAATATAAACTTATAATAATTTACAGTTTTTATTACTACGTATTGCACTGTTCTGCTGCTACAAAACAACAAATTTCACAACATACTGTATGCTTCTGCTACTAAACCTGATTCTGATATTTGGGGTGATGAAGACGGCAAAAGTTAGAGGCAGTGTGGAGTGAAACCATTGAGGAATTTGAAATCAAGCTTAGTCAGGAGCCAGGATGGGTGAACAATCATGGAATGATGGCTAAATGGGATTTGGTTATTGTTAGACACAGGCAGCTATTATCAAACAGAAAAAAAAAGTTCTGCATCCATGCCACTTTCCTTCCTTAACATCAGGCAATTGACTTGAATGATAATATCCCTGATCATTCTCTTTTGTAAAACTCCGGGCAAACATAGGATGAAATCTATCACCAAATATACTGCTAATGCTGGAAAACTGACCTAAAAGCAGAAATCACTGGAGGTATGCAGAAGCTCAGGCAACGTTGTGGAGGGAGAAACAGAGTTAAGATTTCAGGTCAATGACCTTTCATCATCAGTGAGATCATCAACTTGAACTGTTACCTGTTTTTCTCTCCAAGCATTGAATCCAAAGTGTTTTTGGTCTGTTTAGCTTGGCTATCAAAATCTTCAAAGGACACTTCACATTTAATTGCACAATGTTTCGAGGTTAAGGCTCTCCACAGATTTTGTAAGAAGGAATTGACCAGGGAATTAATGAAGCTGATGGCCTCTGAACTGTTAGCGGCTGTCAGTGAACTCTGGACAAGGCACGGAAAATAAGTTTCTGCTCATAATAATTTAGAAGCAGTAAATTGTTTATGTTACTGAATTAAGAACTATTTAAAAATAACAAAGGAACTTTCTTGGACTGCCTTAACCAGTCTATTGAAATAATGGCCGGTGGAATTAGAACCTAACCCCACGTTGTCCACTCAGCCACCTCTCATCCCCAATCCTCAAGTTACTCCGTTGAACATAATGTGCAGATGTGGGCTGATACGTGACATACAGAACTGTAAAGAAGAAAGCTCAGTCTTCCAGTCCAGCAGTAAACAACAATGTTTTGATTGTGGTGTAGTTCCTCCTGACTTTGCATAAAACTTCTTATCAAGAAACACTTATCTCTTCAGTGACCACAGTTGCTAAGTGGCAAAACGGAAAACACTTGCTTCCAATTTTGCTGAGGTGTCCAAAAACAGGAGCTTGTCCCTTGTTAACACAGAAAACTGCATATATGAAATCATTTCGAATTTTATATAGGATTCCACTGACTACATTTTGTGGAGATGAAATTTTTTTTTTGCCCGATTGAAATTTCTTTCTTTTAAGCGGAGTTGCATAGACTGATTGGTGGGACACTTACCTGGCTGCTAGAACTAAAAGCATGTCAGTATAGCAGAATATGGTTGTATTGATCTCCATTCAGTTGAACATCTTAACTTCAGGATGAAAGCTCAGCCAGTGGCCAATACCCATGGTTAGTTCGAGTGACCAAAGGCAAGATCCTGTCTGACACAATTTGCAGAAATCGTTCTTCCAAAATTACGCAGCTTTTAAACCAGGTTTACTTCAGTTTGATCACAGTTTTTTTTGGGTGAATTTCAACTGTAAGCTATAATTTTTTTTTGAAAAAATAGAGGCTGATAAAGGTCAACAAGTTGTGAAATGCAATATAATTAAGTATAGGTTAATGTTAAGGAAAAACATTCATTTAGACATTATATTGTGATAATTTGTATTTCTGTGAAAGTAATTCAACACTAATCCTAAGATTGTACACAAAATGCTTGTACACTTTGATCAATTTGTAACTACAAGGAAGAAAAGGCAATCGTTCTTATAAAGTTTAAGTAGGGCTGATAAAGCAATAGAAATCTATACTTTGTGGTGCATTCATTATACTGGAGAACTACTTGATTGCAAAACTTTATTGACAGTTGCATAACCATAATTCTTTACTCAATGTTATTCTACCTGATTGGATATAATTAAGTAAATCATTTTAAATGTATATGCTGGGAGAAAAAAAAATGGAACAACAAATTAAATGTAACACATTGAAACATTAAAGCAGAAATATTAATAAGAACAGATGTCCTTGTGTTTTCTTAATTCCTCTGACACAATGAAGCAAAATGTTTTATAAGAAATGAGAATGGACAGTGAGGAGATGGCATAAAAAAAGTCAAGATTGTTGGAGAAATTTGGAGATAGAGTAAGATGGCTTGTGAAGAAAGTGAACTGAAAGTTACATTCATATTTAACCATGGCATTGAAAGGAAGTATATTGTAATAAAAATATTCAATGGTTTTTGTAACTGAAATATTATCAAACAAAACAAACACTTATAAGTCAACACGCTGTTACAAAGGCTAGTTTGGTCCTTTGCAAGCAGCACACACAAAATGCTGGAGGAATTCAGCAGGCCAGGTGGCATCTATGGAAAGAGTACAGTCGATGTTTCAGGCTGAAACCCTTCTGCATTATTCACTATTTTGTATTTGTTGCTTGGATTTCTAGCATCTGCAGATTTTCTCTTGCTGGTGTTTTGTAACTAGCTTCTCTTTCCCATTTCGCCCGTGTTTTTACTTTCATTCCAATTTGTTTTTCGATCATCTGCACATCCACCGTAAAGGCCTCTTCATGTTTAAAGTGGTTGATTCTTAAACAGCCTCAAAGTTCAGGGTCCATTTTAGATGGACAACAGAGCTTCCAAATAAAACTACTGAGAAATATGCTGTCAGAGGATTATTGAAGATATAAACTCTATGAACAAATGTCTTTATGGAGGAAACTTGTTTCCTTCCCTAAAAACACAATTTAAGGTGGAGAGTTGCTCTTTTACTTTAGCTTGCTTATAATTTTTTTTTACATCCCAGCCTAACATTTAAGGTGCTTATGAGTATAATCCCTAGGCGTGCAGTGAAAACACTGTATCCAAGACACTTGTTACTTACATAACTGTTGAGTAAGTGTAATGTATGGATCTATTTCTTTGAATGCAATAACTCCCCCCCCCCGCACTACATACTGATCTGTTGTCTGCGCATGCGCTGTTATCTATGCATGTGCATTGTTCTCTCTCTCTCGCTGCAATGCGAATACACCAATTAAAGCTACCTTCCGCATGCGTGCTTTTATTTAATTGATATATAGTTGTGCACAGACATGACGAATTGGCGACGAGTACGAACCTGAATGTCAGAAAGTAGCACAACCTGTAGTGTTAGTTACTGGATGAAACAGTGAGAGTTAAACAGCACTAGAAACCCAAAGGACCTGTGAGTAACAGTAAAAGATGCGCTGAATTAAAAGTGAAAATAACAGGGCGATGACTTCAGTCTGGAAAGTTGGTGAATTTGATAGCACTAATGAAGGCTGGGAGTTGTATAGCGAGAGAGTTGAACTGTATTGTAACATGAACAAAGTGGAGGAGCAAAAGAAAGCCCCTAGACTTTTTAGCTTAATGGATGCAAGAACGTAGTCTCTCATGCAACTTAGTAACCCCTGCAAAACCAGCAAGCAAGATGGTCAATTAAATTGTAACAATTTTACAAAATCACCTGAGCCCTAAACCAGTGGTAATAGCTGAGACATTTTGATTCTACAGAAGGAGTCAATCAAAAGATAAAAGCCTTTCAGAATACATTGTAGATCTGCGCAAACTTTCCCAGTACTGTGACTTTAGAGATAGTCTTTTGTGGTGCATTAAGGGACAGTCTTGTATGTGGCATGCATAATCAAAGTACTCAAATAAGGCTACTGGCAGAAAAGGACCTAAACTTAGAATGGGCTTTGACTTTAGAGATTGCAACAAAGGATGCAGCAGAACTACAGAAAAGGTTAGACTGTGAAATGCACAAAATTTCCCTGAATGGTGCAAAAAGCCAAAAATGTTGTGGCAATCCTCTCATGATGCAAATGACCGTAGATTCAAAGAAAAAAAATCTGCAAAAAATGTCATAGACAAGGTCACATAGAGAGAGTGTGCAAGTCAGACAAAAAACATAACCAAAGAGAAAAACACATTGGGTGAAGAGTTGCACACACAAAACTAAGCAAATGCATAAACTGACTGAATGTAAAACAGAATCAGACAACACAGAGTCTGACAAAGGTGAACTGTCATGCCAAGAACTGCATAGTATTACTGAAGCAGATCGCAATATAATATGGATCACAATATGTGTGTCTGGTGTAAAACTGAAAATGGAGCTGGATACAGGGTCAGCATTGTCCATAATTCCAGAGGCTGACTACTACAGACTGTTTTCTAAGATACCATTAGAGAAGACCTCAGTGAAGACCTACATAGGTGAAAAAGTGCTCCCCAAATGCAAACTGAAATTGAAGATGACATATGGAAGTCAAACACAGCAGTGTAGAGCTTTATGTATTGAAAAGTGGAGGCCCAGTGCTTTTCAGGCATGAATGGTTGAGAAAATTCCAAATAAACTGGCACTCAAAGCTCTCAGTGTGACATCCACAGGCAATGGCAGCCCAAATGGTAGCACTAACCATACACTGGCACAGCTGCTTAATGCTAATGAAAAGGTGTTTGAGAAGGAGATTGGTAAACTTAAAGGCAAGACGGCCAGAATTGAATAGGATGAAACATCAACACCAAGATTCCATAAAGTGTGCTCAGTGCCTTATGCACTATATCCTAAAGTGGTAGCTGAACTGCAGAACTTGGAGGCGTCTAGAATCCTCTCCAAGGTTGAGTGGAGCAATTGGGTCATGCCCATTGAACCGGTGGTCAAGACAGGGAAGGCCGGCGCTGTTTGCAGATGTTGGGATTACAACTGAGCATCAGCCTGGTGCTGTGTAATGTGCAATGCTCCCTGCCAAGAACAGAAGACATTTTTGCATCTTTGGCAGGTGGGGAGAGGTTTTCAATGATTGACTTGTCACAAGCCTCACAATCAACACTCACAAGGGACTGTTCCAATACAATTTTCTCGTCTTTGGTGTCACATCAGCTCCTGAAATTTGGCCAAGGGCAATGAACCAAGTACTCCAAGATAGCCCAGGAACACAATGCTACCTTGATGACATCATCATGACTGGCAAAAACCATGAAGAGCTCCTTCAGAACCTTGCTAAAGTGCTCACCAGGCTGAGTGAGTATGGTCTGCGGGCAAAGAGAGAGAAATGTGAATTTTTTCAAGATTGAAATCTCACATCATGGACATGTCATTGATAAGCATGGCTAACATAAGTCACAAAAGAAGACTGAAACAGTGCTACAGGCACCCAAACCAGAATATGTGTCACAACTCAGGTCATCCTTGGGCCTTGTAAACTGCTACCGCTGGTTTCTCTCAAACATTGCTACAGTGCTGCATCCAGTGAATGCATTGTTTCAGAAAGGGGCAAAGTGGGAATGGTCAGAAAGATGTGAAGGTGCATTCAAGGAAATAAAGACACTAATAACATCTGCTGAACTGCTTAGTCATACCTGCCCATCAGACTGGCATGTGATGCGACCCCTTATTGCATTGGCGCCATTTTGTTACTCATTATGAAAGATGGATCTGAACATCTGATCGCATTTCCTTCAAGATCACTGTCGACTGCAGAATGCAGCTATGCACAAATCGACCAAGAGGCCCTTAGTCTAATATGGGGAATAAAGAAATTGCACCACTACTTCTATGGACAAAAGTTTACGCTAGTGACAAATACCCAGCCCCTTGTGTCCATTTTAAGTCCCAGGAAGGGAATTCCAGTGATGACTGCTACCCGGGCCCTATTCCGTGGAGCCCACTCTTATGACATCAAGTTCAAGGGTACCAACCAACACAGCAATGCTGATGGCTTGTCATGTCTTCTGCTATTGGCAACTGAAGGAAAGTCTTTATACTATGACCCAGTGGAAGTGTTCCACAATGCATTGGTGGACCAGTTGCTGGTAACAATTTCCCAAATACAAAGGGAAACAAGGAGTGACCCAGTATTGTCAAAGTCTATGACATCACCATGCCAGGATAGTCAGCTCATAGTAACCCTGTTTCCAGAGTTCTCAGGAGACGAAAGCAACTGTCAGTAAGTCCAAAAATGCTGACGTGTGACGTGTGGCTCTCGTGTTGTGGTTCCCTCTAAACTGGGCACCAGCGCATTAGAAAATCTGCGTGAAAGGCACTTGGGATGCAGTCAAGATGAAGAGTCTCGCCTGGAGCTACGTGTAGTGGCCAGAATAGAGAAACAGATTGAAGGCTTGGCCAAAAGCTGTTCAGGATGCCAAAAAGTCATGAATGCACCCCCACAGGCACCGTTACACCCGTAGGAGTGGCTGTCATTACCATGGCAAAGAGTACATATTGACTTTGCTAGGCCATTCATAGACTTCATGCTTCTGATTGCTGTGAATGTCATTCGAAGTGGCCAAGGTTATACCAGTCAGGTCAACCATCCTGACAAAGACTGTCTCCACTCTGAGGACTATCTTTGCCAGAGACGGCTTGCCAGAACAAATTGTGAGTGACAACAGACCACAACACACATATTAATAATTCCAATTGTTCATGAAGAAAAATGGCATCGGACATTTCAAGTCACCACCCAGCAACAAATGGGTTAGCTGAAAGATTTATCGAAAACTTCAAGTAGTCCATTAAAGCTATGCACAAGGAGGACATTTCTCTGCAGCACAAGATGGACAACTTCCTTCCTGTGTATCAGAACTCTGTTCATACGATGACAAATCAAACACCTGCAATGCAGTTCATAAACAGGAATCTGAGACCTCGCATGGACCTCCTGAAATGAGATCAATGGAGGGAAGTACAGAATTAACAGTTCATCCAGTTGCCAGGTAAAGCAGCAAGGAGCTTCGAGGTTGGATTGGAAGTCCTAGCATGCGATTACTGAGAGGACAAGTGGGTACCCAGTAGGATAGCCACAAGAACTGGGCCCCTGATGCACACAGTAGAAGTTGGAGATTATACATGGAGGTGTGATGTGGATCAGATACTGGATGCTCAGCCGAAGAACACACTTGAAGTTGACTGCATCCAACAAGATGGACACATTACATTCACTGGACTTAGCTCTCAGTGATGACGTCACTGACAACAATGTGACACCGGAAACCAAGAACGTTGTCTTAGACAAGACACCTACCAACCCTGATGTCTCTCCACAGATCCAGAGGCGCGATGAGAATGTTATCATTGTCAAGACACCTGCCAAACCTGATGCTACTCCACAGGTCCAGAGGCACTATCCTGAAAGAAACAGCAGCACCCAAAAGACTGAACCTTTAGAACTGTGAAGTTAGTTATGAATTGTTACTGTGAAAGCCTGTTTATTTGGAATATGGATCTATGTAGGGAAAATTAAATGCATTGTAACATACAGTTTATATTGCATTAATCTAAAGGGGGAGGAAGTGTATAGTATGGATTTATTTCTTTTAGAGCAATGACCTCCCTTCCCCAGCACTATGTATTGATTGGTTGCCTATGCAGGCACTGTTATCTAATCAAGTGGATTGTTCTCTCTCTCTCTCACTTCAATGTGAATACATCAGTTAAAGCCATCTCCCATTTTGTGCTTTTATTTAATTGATATATAGTTGTGCACAGACACAACAGTAACCACGGGAAAAAAATGAACATTGTTGGGTTGAGAAATGTTTTCCATTTTCAGCACTCTATGTACATAAACATCCAATGAAAGCAGTGAATCATTTTGCCATTGGAGAAGAGAAATATACACATGCAGAAGAACTAAGGTGATTCAAACACATTTAGACATTTGCAATATTTATCCACGCCAAGTGGACAATAATGCTGGTGAGCTCATTGTATAATGGTTCAGCATTTTGGAAAAGGTGAATGTTGGAGATGGAAATTTCTGTGGCAGTTTTTCTTCACAGTATTGACTTCAGAGTAAACCTTAAAAGGTTCCTACCATATTACAAGCAACAGTTTTGGGGAAATATTGGCAGGAAAGAGTGTGTTCAAGAATGATGCAAGGAGAAGCAAGGCAGGCATCTTCAGCAATTCAGCAGTAGGTGGCAAATTGTATCATTTACCAGTGGAGACAGCCTGTGAAGTTCTGAGGTGAGATTTCTATGAGTGACAGTGACCTTAACTTTCTCTTTTAGAGCAGTCATGTACTTCCATTGATTTATCTAGCATTCTCATTATTTTGCTTTGGAATACTAAATACAGAAACTCTTTGAAGTAATATTTTAGATGAGTGAATTATGTGAAGAGCAGATTGCATCAGTGCTGCACAGTTTTGAAAGAAGTGTTAGGTTGGTCAGTGTCCTGCAGAGGGAGCTATCTATGGGTTTCATTAATCAGCACATATTCATACCTACTGGAGTAGAAATGCAGTCAGATCTGTGTAAAAATGGCTCAGCTGTTTGGGAACTCATGCATTCTCTGACAATGCTGTCCAGAACAGAGACGTTAGTGACAGGTTCAACAATATTTTATTTTACATAAAGGGTGCAGTTGGCTTTCTTCACTCTTGCTTAGGTTCACCACATGTCTTACCAATACCTTTCATTTTAATTGTGAGGAAGTATTTTAGCAACAATATTGCTGCAGGTATGTCAGCAGGCCAGAGAAGAACAAAATAGTATGCATTCTGAAAACAATTTCATTACCGGAGAAGGATGGGGAACAGATATGTGAAACGCAGGAGGCTGCACACTGGTTGTATTTGTGTCAACTGGAGGAAGGTGGAACAGGAATTCTATCCCCATTACTCTTCAGCAATACTAAAATTCCCACTTGTTCAGCAAAAACTAAGTACCTTCCTAGTTTTCTAGGCAAGTGTTCTCTATCACTGACAAAGCAATGCACACGAAATGCTGGAGGAACTCAACAGGTCAGGCAGCTCCCATGGAAGTGAAAGAACAGTCGGGCTGAGAGCCTTCTTCAGTGCAGGTCAGTGGGGCTAGGTGAGTGTAAGAGTTCGGCACAGACTAGAAGGGCCGAGATGGCCTGTTTCCCTGCTGTAATTGTTATATGGTTATATGGATGGACAAGGAAAGGGGAAGCCTCCAGAATAAAAAGTTGGGGGGAGGAGAAGGAGGATAGCTGGAAGGTGATAGGTGAAGTCAGGTGGGTAGGAAAGAGAAAGGGCTGGAGAGGAAGGAATCTGTTAGGAGAGGAGAGTGGAGATTGGGAAGGAGGAGGGAACCCGGAGCCAGGTGATAGGCAGGTGAGAAGAGGCGAGAGGCCAGAGTGGGGAATAGATGAGGGGAGGGGGAGGGAAATTTTCTTTAACTGGAAGGAGAAATCAATATTCATGTCACCAGGTTGGAGGCTACCCAGGCGGAATATGAGGGAGGGGAGGGAGAGAGACTCATGGTGTTGTAGGTAAAGACAAGCGAGACTGTAACACTGGGATAAGCATGGATATTTGGGAAATGGAGGAGATGTGGGTGAGGGTAGCATCAATGGTGGAGGAAACCCTGTTCTTTGAAGATAGTTCTCTGATGTCCTGAAAAAGAAAGCTGCATCCTGTGAACACTTATGGCGGAAACGAAGGAACTGAGAGAAAGGAACAGCACTTTTTCAGGAGACAGGCTGGGAAGAGGTATAGTCAAGATAATCATGGGAATCAGTAGGTTTATGAAGGATGTCGGTCGACAGAGAGATTGAGAAAGGGGAGTAAGGTGTCAGAAGTGGACCAAGTGAGTTTAAGTGCAGGGTGCAAGTTAGAGACGCAATTGATGAGATTGATGAGCTCAGCATGAGCGCGTGAAGCAGCACCAATGCAGTTGTCAAAGTAGTGGAGCAAGGGTTGGGGAGCTTTACCAGGGAAGGCTTGGAACTTGGACCGGTCTAGACAGGCATAGTGGGGGCATATCTCGATGCCCATGGTTACCCCTCGAGTCTGGAGAAAGTAGGAGAGACAAAGGAAAAATTTGTTGAGGGTGAGAACCAGTTCTGCCAACTGGAGGAGTGTGGTGGTGGAGGGGAACAGGTTGGTTCTTTTACTTGTTGTTTTTTCCTCCATTACTATCCCTTGGCATGACAGTACTACTACAGTACTACTACAATACTACTACAGATGGCATCCCATTGAGTCCCAACTACAGCATGAAATAGCTTTAGGAATCTTCAATATTATCTCTGGAACATGACATTTCATGGATCAGGTTAAACATACTCAAGGAAGCCTCAGTGCCATCTACCATACTTCGTCAGCTGACGAATTATTAAGCTTCCCTGTTGAGCAACTCCTGGAGGGAGCACTGATAACTTCAAGTCCATAACAAAGAAACATCACCTTCAATTAAGCAGTCTGATTCCAGAAGGCCATAGCTGTCAGATGATGCCTGTGGTAGATGGTCAGACAAGAGAAAAACCTGCTTGATCTGATATATGCTAATTTATATTTCACAAAAGCATCTATTTGAGACAGAATTAACCATTCCACAATCCTTGAGGAGACGATCTCATCTTAATATGAACCACATCCTCTTTAATGATGTGTGCTTTAAACAGAGGGATAAAATAGCATATATTTAGAATTTACCCTCTAGTTCAAATCTGGGCATCCAGGAAGTACTATTATGACACTGGTAATTGTATTTAATCACAATATGATATGTAATCTCATATTCCTGACTTTTCCATTACCATCAAAGCAGGGAACCAACTTTAGTTCAAACATGAGTGTAGAAGGAATAGTCAGGAACAAAATTCTATATTCCTGAAAATCTGATACCATTTATGTGAACCAATCATTCAAAACTATATGAATGGTAAACAGCAGAAGCAGCATGTTGCCAACAAAGCAACATGATACTAAGCATGTTTTTAACCCCCCCCATATCCAGTGTTGAATAATGCATACGAAACAACTACAAGTGCAAGAAGGTTCCAACATAAACATATCCTTTCTCAACAATGTGACGGACCAGAGTATAACTGCTTTGCGACCACCTTAAGGCAGAAGTGGCCCATGCAAGACCTAACTTGTGTGCCTGAAGTTGCCACAATCAGAGAAACCTGTCTTCTCAAGATCAAGGACTAGCTGAGTGCAATCGATACATTGCAAATATAGTACTGACAATTGGTATTCAAATGAAAGCATCTATCTGTCAAGACGGGAAGTAGCCCAGATATGACCTATTCATAAAAGTAAGATAAATCCATTCATTAAAACCAGTAAATTCTCAGTCATCAGCAAAATTTTAGGAAGGGTTATTAACTTGCTTGCTGATGCTCAGTTTGAATTCCACTGAGATGACTTCATAATAATCTGATCTAAACATAGTTATAAGAAATTAATTCGGAAGATACTGTAAAAGAGGCTGTCTTTATCATGAAGGCAATATTTGAACAAGTGTGCATCATGAAAACATGCCAAAATTGAAGTCAATATGAGTTATAGTGAGACAATTATGCTGACTTGAGTCATCAGGAAAATGATTGCATTTGTTAAAGACCAGCCACCTTGTTCCCAAGTCATCACTTTTGGTGTCCTTCTATAGTGGATCTTAAACCCAAGCTGGTTCATCAATTAACTTGAATAAAGTTCAAAGTTAAATTTATTATCAGAGTGCATACATGTCACCATATACAACCCTGTGGTTCTTTTCCTGCAGGCATACTTAGCAAATCTACCGAACAGTACCTGTAAACAGTATCAATAGACAACCAGCTATGCAAATACAAATATAAGTAAATAGCAATAAATGATGAGCATGAAATAACAAGATACAGAGTCCTTAAAGTGAGACCAGCAGTTGTGGGAACACTGGAAGTAGAATGGGTGGAGTTATCTCTTTTGTTCAAAAGCCTGATGGTTGACGGGTACTAATTGTTCTTGAACCTGGTGGTGTGAGTCGAGGCACTTGTATCTTCTACCTAATGACAACAGTGAGAAAAGAGCATGGACTGGGTAGTGAAGATCTTTGATGATGGATGCTGCTTTTTTATGGTAACATTTCATGTAGATGTGCTCAATGGTTGGGAGGGTTTTACCCATGATGTACTGGCCAATTCACTGCCTTAAATAGGATTTGCCACTCAAAGGTATTGGTGACCCTATACCAGGCCACAATGCAGCCAGTCAGTACAATTTCCACCACATATCTATAGAAGTTTGCCAGGGTTTTTGATAACCTGCTGACTCTCCACAGATTCCTGAGGATGTAGAGGCGCTGTTGTGCTTTCTTTGTGATTACCTTTAAATGATAGGTTCAGGACCGATCTTCGCAGATAGTGACACCCAGGAGTTTAAAGTTACTGACCCTGGGCACTTCTGATTCTCTGATGATTACTGGCACATGGACCTCTGGTTTCCCTCTCCTGAAGTCCACAATCAGTTCCTTGGCTTATTGACATGGAGTGAGAGGTTGTTGTTATTACACCACTCAACCAAGTTTGCATTCTCCCTCCTGTATGCTGATTCATCATCACCTTTGATACGGCCCACAACAGTGGTGTGGTCAGCAAACTTGTATATGATGTTGGAGCTGTACTTAGCCACAAACTCATAGGTGTAAAGCAAGTAAAGCAGGGGGCTAGGTACACATCTCTGCAGTGCTCCTGTGCTGATGGAGATTGTGGAGGAGATGTTTTTGCCAATCTAAACTGACTGGAGTCTACAAGTGAAGAAATTCAGGATCCTATTGCACAAGGGGGTATTGAGGTCGAGGTCTTGGAGTTTGCAGCTTGGTTTTGAAGGTGTATAGTATTAAATGTTGAACTATAATCAATAATGAGCATCCTGATGTATGTATCTTTGCTGTCCAGATGTTCCGGAGTTGTGTGAAGAGCCAGTGAGATGGCATCTGCTGTAATCTTGTTGCTTCCGGAGGCAAATTGGAGCGGATCCAAGTTGCCACTCAGACAGGAGCTGTTATGCTTCAACACCATTCTCTCAAAACACTATCTCTGTAAACGTAAGTGCCAGTGAGCGACAGTCATTGAGACAGGTTACCAAGCTCTTCTTGGGCACTAGTACGATTGAAATCGGTTTGAAGCAAGTGGGTACCGCACAATGCTGGAGCGAGAGGTTGAGGATATCTGTGAATACACCAGCTAATTGGTCAGCACAGGTCTTCCGTACTTGGCCAGGAGCTCCTTCTGGACTGGATGCTTTCCTAGGATTCATTTTCTTGAAGGTCGCCTATACGTTATCTTCGGATATCATCAGGAGATATAGGGGAACACAATGGTTCATCCCTGTTCTGATGGTCAAAGTGAGCATAGAAGGCATTGAACTCATCTGGAAATGAAGCTCTGCTGTCCACTATGTTGCAAGATTTAACCTTGTAGGTGTTGGGAAGTGGGGGCATTTGTTACTGAATGCAGATTGTTCAGTTCTACTCACAAATCCTCAGTTACTTGTGGTCTACCACATGCAAGTTCTGAACATCATACAAATTTCAGCTGATGTGCCATGCACCATTCTTGGCACACAAGTGCCAGTTAATCATTTGTACAAAGGGTCATATCAACTCTTCATTATAAAATAGTAAATTCAGTAATGCTTGAGAGTCACCAATTTACCAGAAATTTAACTTACCAGCACTGTAAGTAAAGTGCCTCTAAGAGCAGGTCAAATGTGATAATCTGCAGGCGGCTTGTGATCCCAAAGGCTTCCCACCATTTGAAAGGTTAGAGCCAGGAGCATGATGGAATGTTTTCCGTTTGTCTGTATGACAAGCCGAAACATTGATTGATAAGCTTGATCCCATTCCCACCTTCAGTCATGACTCAGTGGCTATTTAAAGGACCATTCACAAGAAAAAGTAAGTGATGACCATCATATGTGTTAAATAAAAAAAATTAAAGGTAGAATCAAACTTAAAGAGCAAGTATTTAATTGCACAAAGATAAGCATCTGTTCAGAAGATTGAATGGAGTTTTGTCATAAGGGAGCATTGGGAGCGGACCCAAGTGCAAGACACAGGCACTGAAGTACTAGGAACAGGACAAGGTTTATCAAGAAAGTAAGGGGAGTCAGGAAGAAATGACGCTGGACATGGACACAGGCCCTGGACGAGACAAGGACAACTGGCCTGGGCTAGGACTAAGCCTAGGAAAGTGGGACCAGGACAAGGAACTTGAAACTAGGAGCCTGGGCTAGGACTCCGAGCCAGAGACTGGACAGGGACCCGGAACTTGGATTTTGACTCAGGCGAGGACAAGATGTGGCTACAGGACAGGATGAGGAATCTCCAGCACCAGGCTGGACGAGGAACCGGAACTAGAATTAGTGGAGGACACGAAGCTCAGATTTGGACAGGGCTGGAACACGGCGCCTGGACTTGGTCTTGAAACACAGGAACACAGAGCCTTGGACGTGGACTGGACGAGGTACTCCAGGGCAGGACGAGGCTCTTGGACTAGGTTTGGCTCAGCTCTTGGACTCGGCTTGGTTAGGCTCTTGGGTACGTAGCCAGGACTCCTCCTTGGAGCACAGGGCTGGGACCCTTTCTAGGACACAGGGCCAGGACCCTTTCTAGAACACAGGGCCGGGCTGACTGCCAAGGATACTTGCCGAGGGAACTGCCGAGGTAAATTGCCGGGGATTCAGATGGGAACGATCCAGCACAGGACAAGAACATGAAGCCTTATCTTGGACAGGACTGGAACTCGGAACTTGGAACTCGGACCCCTCCTAGGGAACAGGACATAGGGCCAGGACTCGTACACGGAACACCGAGCCAGGACCCCTCCTTGGGTACAGGACTTAGGGCCGGGACTCTACACAGAGTCAGAACACCTCCATAGGGCCGGGACCCTTCTAGACACAGAACACTAAACACAAGGACACAAAGAGACAGCTCCAAAGTCAACAATAGATTGTCCCTTATCTTGATGCAACAAGGCTCCAGTCTTTCTCCGGTGGGTTAAGTTGACAGGGAATTCTGACGAAGAGGCAGACAAAGGTAGCAGGCAAGGATTCAGAAGGAAGGGGTAAGGAACAGTCCAGCAGTGAATCCTTGGTTTGCAGAGGTATTTATGTGTCAGCCCAAAACAAGAATCAGGTACCTCAATTAAGGCACCCAATGGAACAAGGGAAAACAGGAAAACCCGGAATAAGGATCAATGAACTGGAATGTGGATTTCATGGACCGTACCATGACAATTTTATAGAAAAAACATTTTCACTAAAAGATTAATGAGGTAACATTAGAGTATGAGATAAAAACTAGCCAGAAATATAAAAAATGAAAGTCTCTATAGATAATTAAAGAAAGTTAACAACAGGAGCATTGGTCTATTGAAAGTATGTCTGGGAAAATAGAGACCAGGAATTGGTAGATGAATTAAAGAGATAGTTTACATCAGGATACAGTAACATTCTACAAGTATCTATAAATCAGAACTGGAGGTGAGGAAGGAATTCAAGAAAATTGTAATCATAGGGAGGTGTCCTGGATTAACTATTGGAGTACTGAGCTTGCAGATCTTAACCTCTTCTAGCATCTTAGAAGATGGAGGTAGTGGAATAGTTGACACATTGGCTTAATTTTTCAAAGTTCGCTAGATTTCCCATATTAGATTGAAAAATAGCAAATGTAGTTCCTTTATTCAAAAACAAAGAGAGGAAGCAGTTTAGGCATGTTAACTTAATCTGTCACAGGGAAAATACAGAAGCTTTTTATCAAAGACATTGCAAAGCACATGAAAATTTTTTAAGGTTATCTAGCAAAGTGATATGGTTTTGTGAAGAAGAAATCATGTCTCATCAATGGTTTCGGGTTCTTTGATTAGGTATAGTACTGGAAATAAAGGGAATGTATTAAACTTAGATTTCCACAAAATATTTGATAAGAAAAAGCTCATGGCGTAGACATAATATATTGGTATGGATAGAGCACTGGTTGGTTAACAGGAAACAGAATAGCCATAAATGAGTCTTTTTCATGATATAATGAGTGATCTGCCATAGAACTAGTGTTAGCTATAAGTGACTGAAATGTCTTGGATGATGTCTTGGATTTAGTCACCTCATTTCTGAGGATGTGACTAAATACATTGATGAAGGTGTAGTGTATATGGATTTCAGCAAGGCATTTGAAAAGGTTCCCCATGCAAGGCTTATTGAGAAAGTAAGGAGGCATGGAATCCAAGGGGACATTGCTTTGTGGATCCAGAACTGGCTTGCCAACAGAAAGCAAAGAGTGATTGTAGATGGGTCATATTCTGTATGTAGGTTGGTCACCAGTGGTGTGCCTCAGGGATCTGTTCTGGGACCCCTACTCTTCATGAGTTTTAGAGATGATATGGATGAGGAAGTAGAGGGATGGATTAGTAAATTTGCTGATGACACAAAGGTTGGGGGTGTTGTGGATAGTGTGGAGGGCTGTCAGAGGTTACAGTGGGACATCAATACAAAGCAAAACTGGGCTGAGAAGTGACACACAGATAAGTTTGAAGTGGTTCATTTTGGTATGTCAAATATGATGACAGAATATAATATTAATGGTAAGACTCTTGGCAGTGTGGAGAATCAGAGGGTTCTTGGGGGCTGAGTCCATAGGACGCTCAAAGCAGCTGCGCAAGTTGACTCTGTGGTTAAGAAGGCATACGGTGTATTGGCCTTCATCAACTATGGGATTGAGTTTGGGAGCCGAGAGGTAATATTGCAGCTATATAGGACCGTGGTCATACCCCACTTGGAGTACTGTGCACAGTTCTCGTCACCTCACTACAGGAAGGACGTGGAAGCCATAGAAATGGTGCAGAGGAGATTTACAAAGATGTTGCCTGGATTGAGGAGCATGCCTAATGAGAATAGGTTGAGTGAACTCAGCCTTTTCTCCGTGGAGCAATGGAGGATGAGAGGTGACCTGATAGAGGTGTATAAGATGAGAGGCATCGGCTGTGTGGACCGTCAGAGGCTTTTTCCCACGGCTGAAATGCTAGCACGAGAGGGCACAGTTTTAAGGTGCTTGGAAGTAGGTACAGAGGAGATGTCAGAGGTAAGTTTTTCTTTTAAACTCAGGGGTAATGAGTGCATGGAATAGGCTGCTGGCGATGGTGGTGGAGGCAGATACCTAAGGATCTTTCAAGAGACTGCTGGGTAGGTACATTAAGCTTAGAAAAATAGAGGGCTATGGGTAACCCTAGGTAATTTCTAAAATAAGCACATGTTTGGCACTGCACTGTGGGCCAAAGGGCCTGTATTTTGCTGTAAGTTTTCTATGTTTCTATGAAAAATGGTTGCTACATTTGAAGACAATATAAAGATAGCTTGGAAAGCAAGTTGCAAAGTGAAGATAAGGAGGCCACAAAAGATATAGGTAGGTAAATGATTGAGTGGGTAAGGAATTTGGAAAGGTGGGGAAATTTTAAATTGAAAGTGGAAAAATATTTTATCAAAATCATGTAAGATTGCAGAGTGCTGAGGTGCAAAAGAGATCTGTGTGTTCAAATGCCCAATTCACAAAAAAATAGAAAATAAGCATATCAGGTAATTAGGAGAGCTGAAAGAATTTATAGTATTGAACACAAGGATTTAAATACACAAATAGGGAAAGTCTGCTTCATTTACATTGAGCATAGAGAAGGAAGGGAAATGCCCGGATAGTGGAGAGCACACCTGTGTCTGTCCCCCTCAGCAACAAATATCTTGTTCTGGATGCTGTTGAGGGGGATGACCTGACAGGGGACGCCCATGGTGACCGGGTCTCTGGCACTGAGCCTGGCGCTGTTGTGCAGGAGAGAAGGAGGGAGAAGAGAAAAGCAGTAGATGTAGGGGATTCCATAGTCAGGGGAACAGACAGTAGATTGTGAGCCTGATAAAGATACCCGCATGGTGTGTTGCCTCCCAGGTGCCAGGGTACGGGATGTCTCGGGTCGGGTCCAGAATATTCTGAAGGGGGAGGGTGAGCAGCCAGTTGTCTTGGTACATGTTGGTACCAATAACATAGATAGGGCAAAGGAGGAGGTCCTGAAGAGAGATTTCCAGGAGTTAGGAAGGAAGCTGAGAAGCAGGACCTCCAGGGTAGTAATCTCGGGATTGCTACCAGTGCCACGTGCTAGCGAGGGCAAGAATAGTAGGATCAGGCAGATGAATGCGTGGCTGAGAGACTGGTGCAGGGGGCAGGGCTTCAGATTCTTGGATAATTGGGATCTCTTCTGGGGGAAGTATGACCTGTTCAAAAAGGACAGGTTACACCTGAACCTGAAGGGGACCAATATCCTGGCGGGAAAGTTTAATAGAGCCGTTAGGGAGGGTTTAAACTAATTTGGCAGGGGGATGGGAACCGGAATGACAGAGCGAAGGAAGGGGAAAACAGAAATAAATCTAAGATATTGAGCAGTAGAGATGTCAGGAAAGACAGGCAGATGATGGGGCAAATTTGTAGCCATTGGGATGAGTTGCTGTGCAATAAAGTTGCAGTGAAATCAAAATGAAAAGTACCAAATACTGGTTTTAAGGTGTTATACTTAAATGCACACAGCATAAGGAATAAGGTGGATGCTCTTGTCGTACAGCTACAGATTGGCAGGTATGATATTGTGGCCATCACTGAGACGTGGCTAAAGGATGCATGTCTCTGGGAGCTGAATGTCCAAGGATACACGATGTATCGGAAGGATAGGAAGGTAGGTAGAGGGGGAGGTGTGGCTTTATTGATAAGAAATGATATTAGATCATTAGAAAGAGGTGATATAAGATCGGAAGGTGCAGAATCTTTATGGGTTGAGCTAAGAAATCGCAGGAGTAAACGGACCCTGATGGCAGTTATTTATAGGCCTCCGAACAGCTGCAGGGATGCGAGTGGATTGGGAAAATCAGGTCGGCACTGGATCTCAAGAGAAAGAATTTGTAGAATGTCTGTGAGATGGCTTTTTTAGAACAGCTTGTTGTTGAGCCCATTAGGGGATCGGCTGTACTGGATTGGGTTTTGTGTAATGAACCGGAGGTGATTAGAGAGATTGAGGTGAAGGAACCCTTAGGAGGTAGTGATCATAACATGATTGAGTTCACTGTGAAATTTGAAAAAGAGAAGCCGAAATCTGATGTGTCAGTATTTCAGTGGAGTAAAGGAAATTACAGTGGCATGAGAGAGAGACTGGCCAAAGTTGACTGGAAAGGGACACTGGTGGGAAAGACGGCAGAGCAGCAGTGGCTGGAGTTTATGTGAGAAGTGAGGAAGGTGCAAGACAGGTATATTCCAAAAAAGAAGAAATTTTCGAATGGAAAAAGGATGCAACCGTGGCTGACAAGAGAAGTCAAAGCCAAAGTTAAAGCAAAGGAGAGGGCATACAAGGAAACAAAAATTAGTGGGAAGACAGAGGATTGGGAAGTTTTTAAAACCTTACAAATGGAAACTAAGAAGGTCATTAAGAGGGAAAAGGTTAACTATGAAAGGAAGCTAGCAAATAATATCAAAGAGGATACTAAAAGCTTTAAGTATATAAAGGGTAAAAGACAGGTGAGAGTAGATACAGTATAGGACCAATAGAAAATGATGCTGGAGAAATTGTAATGGGAGATAAGGAGATGGCAGAGGAACTGAATGATTACTTTGCATCAGTCTTCACTGAGGAAGACATCAGCAGTATACTGGACACTCAAGGGCGGCAGGGAAGAGAAGTGTGCGCAGTCACAATTACGCCAGAGAAAGTACTCAGGAAGCTGAATAGTCTAAAGGTAGATAAATCTCCCAGACCAGATGGAATGCACCCGCTTGTTCTGAAGGAAGTAGCTGTGGAGATTGCGGAGGCATTAGCGATGATCTTTCCAAAGTCAATAGATTCTGGCATGGTTCCAGAGGACTGGAAGATTGCAAATGTCACTCCACTATTTAAGAAGGTGGCAAGGAAGCAAAAGGGAAACTATAGACCTGTTAGCTTGACATCGGTGGTTGGGAAGTTGTTGGAGTCGATTGTCAAGGATGAGGTTACAGAGTACCTGGAGGCATATAACAAGATAGGCAGAACTCAGCATGGATTCCTTAAAGGAAAATCCTGCCTGACAAGCCTATTACAATTTTTTGAGGAAATTACCAGTAGGCTAGACAAGGGAGATGCAGTGGATGTTGTATATTTTGATTTTCAGAAGGCCTTTGACAAGGTGCCACACATGAGGCTACTTAACAAGATAAGAGCCCATGGAATTATGGGAAAGTTACATATGTGGATAGAGCATTGGCTGACTGGCAGGAAACAGAGAGTGGGAATAAAGGGATCCTATTCTGGTTGGCTGCCGGTTACCAGTGGTGTTCCACAAGAGTCCGTGTTGGGGCCACTTTTTACATTGTACATCAACAATTTGGATTATGGAATAGACGGCTTTGTGGCTAAGTTTTCTGACAATATGAAGATAGGTGGAGGAGCCGGTAGTGGTGAGGAAATGGAGAGTCTGCAGAGAGACTTGGATAGATTGGAAGAATGGGCAGAGAAGTGGCAAATGAAGTACAATGTTGGAAAGTGTATGGTTATGCACTTTTGGCAGAAATAATAAACGGGCAGACTATTATTTAAATGGGGAAAGAGTTCAAAGTTCTGAGATACAACGGGACTTGGGAGTCCTCGTACAGGATACCCTTAAGGTTAACCTCCGGGTTGAGTCGGTAGTGAAGAAGGCGAATGCAATGTTGGCATTCATTTCTAGAGGAATAGAGTATAGAAGCAGGGATGTGATGTTGAAGCTCTATAAGGCGCTGGTGAGACCTCACTTGGAGTACTGTGGGCAGTTTTGGGCTCCTTATTTAAGAAAGGATGTGCAGACATTGGAGAGGGTACAGAGAAGATTCACTAGAATGATTCCGGGAATGAGAGGGTTAACACATAAGGAATGTTTGCCCACTCTTGGACTGTATTCCTTGGACTTTAGAAGAATGAGGGGAGACCTCATAGAAACATTTCGAATGTTGAAAGGCATGGACAGAATGGATGTGGCAAAGTTGTTTCCCGTGATGGGGGAGTCTAGTACAAGAGGGCATGACTTAAGGATTGAAGGGCGCCCATTCAGAACAGAAATGCAAAGAAATTTTTTTAGTCAGAGGGTGGTGAATCTATGGAATTTGTTGCCACAGGCAGCAGTGAAGGCCAAGTCATTGGGTATATTTAAGGCAGAGATTGATAGGTATCTGAGTAGCCAGGGCATCGAAGGTTATGGTGAGAAGGCGGGGGAGTGGGACTAAATGGGAGAATGGATTAGCTCATGACAAAATGACAGAGCAGACTCGATGGGCCGAATGGCCGACTTCTGCTCCTTTGTCTTATTATCTTATAGTATGATCTGCTTTACCATGTACAGTAGTGGTTTCCTTATTTAAAGATAGATGCTTTAATGCATTAGAGAGGTGAGGGAAGATTTACTAAAGTGATACTTAGCAAGGGGAGGATTATTTTGTGAGAAAAGATTGGACAGGATAGGCATATATCTTTAGCAGAAAGATGAGTTGATTGAATCTTAGAAGATCCTAAGAAACCTTAGCAAGCTGAATTTGGAGATCATGTTTCCTGGTGTGGGAGAATCAATCCCCTCTTGAACTTGATGAGAGTGCAAATGACACTATTTGATCTTTGCACTCAGATCTCTCATCCACAGCAGTCTATAGCAGAGAGAGGCCCAGAAATATGGAAGAATATCTCATTTGCATGGCTTTGTAATATCTAGACTAGGAAGATGGAGCTCACCCTGAGAATAAACGCATTTCAGGTCTTAATGAGTAGTGCTCTCATTGCTTTTTCACAGCTGAACAGGGTAGTAAAGAGTGCATCTCGTATTCTTGCCTTTAGTCAGATCACTAAGGACAGGGGTTGGGATGTCATGTTACATCTGTACGTTGTTGGCAAGACACACTTGGAGTATCATATATTGTCTTGTGCCCCATTATAGAAATAATATCTTTAAGCTGGAAAGGGGTCAGAAAAGATTCACAGGTATGTTACCTAGGCTGGAGGGCTTGAGTTTAACGAGAGACTGGATAGGCTGGGATTAATTTCCCTTGAGGTGTTAGAGGAGGAGGGATGACCTTATAGAAGTACATAAAATTATGAGGAGCATAGATTATGTGGAAGGCCAGGAAAAGAGTCTAAAACTAGATGTCGTGGATTTCTCACCCTTCAATTTAAAACAATCCTTAAATCTTGATCTCCTCACTCACGTTCAAATTATGCTGAATTCATTTGGTGCTTAGCTCATCTCATCTTTAAACTTAATTTTATTTTGACCTGTCCTTGGAAGATCAAAACACAGACTGTTCTCATGATGCAATCCCATCAGCAAAGGGATTCTGGAATAAGTGGAAAAAATGCATGGGGCTACTGTAGCTACAACTCAGCTTTGGAAAGAAAGGAACAAATAAATCCGCAACTTTGTTTGAATGTTTGCAATACACGTTTTGTTCTTCCGTTTGACAATACTGCTAAATTAAAACCTTGCAGTTTTACTTTGCTGAGGAGACTTGGCTGTGGGTTCTTTTGTCAAATGGACCATATGGTAGTTAGTACATAATAAGGCCAAGCGTTTGAAATCCGTAAAGCTTGCCTGTGTATAATTTGTTGTGATTTCAAGTAATTGTCTGTGTTACATTGTCTTTTCATAAATTAAACAACTTGTCTGCACTTGTATTGAAAACAATTTCTCTACTTCATTTATCAAGAATTCAAAGTGAGCTACATCAGAGAATACTCTATTGTATAATATCCTGCATATGTTTAAAATTGTAATTGTGATGCTTACCTTGCTTAGTTTGGACCAGCAAAAAATAAAGATACTATTTTATTGAATTCATGAAAAGGCCATAAACAGAATAATTCTTTTGGAAGTTTATTGTTATATCAACAGGAAGGAATAACCTGGAGCACTATGTTCCAGGCTATGTCAGCTGAGAACTCTAAAATATGATATTTTACCTAATAAATAATGTTCTCTGAACAGTTGGTTTTCCCCCATTTATAGCTGGTGGTCTAAACGAGGAGCTAACAACAGATCAAACAAAAGACCAAATGCAGATTACATTGTGTTCCCACATTCAAGGTTATGTTGTTTACTATAAAGCAATTGATTATCATGATCAGGTAATGGACAAAAGTCTGAAATTCACATTTCCTATTTCTGTAAGACCTAATGAAATTCAATTACGTAAAAACAGAACGAGACAACAGTGGTCTGCTAGCTCTATTGACCATCCACATGGCAGCAGGCGTTGTCTGTATGGACTTCTGGCAGCATCCCTCATGGCAAATTTGATTGCATGGGATACAGAGGGATACAGAGGACTGGATTCATAATTGGCTCAGTGGTAGAAAGCAGCAATTGGTGTGTGAGGTTTTCTCACAATCAAGCCCAGAGTTTAATGGTGTACCACAGTGGTCAGTGCTGCTACTTCTGTTGCTCGTAATTTAGATAGCACAGTATAGCAGCTGTTGATCCCAGGGGATGATGGGTTTTTCCCTCTGGTGGACTAGAGTGGCCTCTCCAGGGCGCAAGCCTGGGCAGGAAGATTTGAAGAACTGGCTGTTGCCCATTCAGCGGGTTCCCCCTCTCCACATCACCGATGTAGTCCAAGGGAAGGGCAAGTGCCGATACAGCTTGGCAGCAATGTTGACGCAGAGGTTGCCAGAGTGAAGCTGTAAACAATATCAAACTTCCTTAGGGACCCGAGCTCCAGATTTCTTCCTTGGGATTTACTCCCAGTCTTTCCCATGGGTGGGTATGGCTCAAGGCAGCGAAGGTTTAAGATCAGAGTTTTCCTTCTCCTAGGCAGGCTGCCATCCAAGGCTGATGGGCCTTACCTGCCTGAAGCAACTGGTTTTGAGGTGCCAGTGGTCCACCTTTACCCCTTCCCTTGTCACCTCTTGTCAGTAGAAACAGTTCCACCGGGCCTAGTAGCTAAGCCACACGTGAAGGCCAAGAATTGGACTTGATTGTCAGAGGCTGTTAGAGTCACACGCTATTTGGAGCACTTTATAGGTAGTGGGAGCTTATCCCCACTACCACCCGCTATGACAACCTTAGGAACCTGTAATTTATATAAACAATTTGGATGTGAATTTTCAAGGCATTGTTAGAAAGTTTGGGGATGACATAAATGGTCTGTACATCTATGAAAAATTACAGGGGAGTCATGGTTAGCTAGGTGTTTGAACTGTAGATTGGCAAAAGGCCTTCAATCCAGATAAGTGAGAGGTATTGCATTTTGGGTGATGAAATCAGTTAGGATATATAGTAAATAGGAGAGCCCTGGTGAATGTTATGGAACAGAGAGCCCTAGGATTGCAAGTTTATAGTTACAGAAAGCAGTGTTACTGGTAGAAAGAAGGGTGAAGGAGGCTCTTTGTATGCTGGCCTTCATCATTCAGGTCTGGAGTACAGGAGTTCAGGAGTTATGGTGTAATTACATATGCAAGATATTCCTCCAAGAGGACCAAAACCTCATCATGGTTTGAAGGCTTGTGTGCCTCAATGACCCAAAGAGCTATGTTGGCTGTAGTCATGGCTTTACACTTTGGCTCTTGGTAGAGTTACCCATACCAAACAGGTCAAAGTGTAGAGACCAGACTAACAGTGGTACACCAGTCCTCCAGGTTTGGGGGTTCAGCTCAGAGCTAACAACCCTGACTGATAAAACAAAATTGTTCTGGAAACAGCATTGAAGAATCCTTCTACATCTGAGTGCAATGGTGTTCCTGAGTCTCCACCGGAGACTTGCATGACTGACAGAAATGAAAACAGACAGGAAGCTACTGATATGATGAAGGAAGCCCTGAACACCACCAGAGATGGTGGACCTTCAATGCTGCCCGTAATCTATGGTTCTATTTCTTTGAGTGCCATGACTCCCCTTAGCACTAATTATTGACTGATAACTTACACATGCACATTGATTTGTTGCTCTCACTGCAAAGTGAATATACATGTTAACTTCTCCTCTGAATGTGTGCTTTTATTTATATGATATGTAGTTGTACTGACACAACAAATTGGTGGCGAGTATGAATCTGAATGTCAGCCAGTATCACTAATTGCACCAGCAGTTAGGAGATGACAGAATTCAGAGGAAGGAAGAGAGACAGCGAAAGGTAAGAGTGAACTAAACCAGTATGGAGAAGACAGCCACTGATGCTAGAAGAGGGAGCGTGAGTAATAGTACACAGTGAGAGGAGCACAGCTAGCAAAGCCAACATAAAAATAACATGATGATGGCCTTAGTTGGCAAAGTTGATGAATTTGATAGTGTGAATGAGCACTGGGAATCGTATATTGAGAGGGTTGAACTGTATTCTAATGATAGTGATGTGGATAAGGTAAAGAAAGTTTCTACACTTCTTAGTTTAATGGGTGCTAGAACATAGACTCTTATGCAAATTAGTAACTCCTGAAAATCCAGCAAGCAAGACGTTAGATGAAATTGTTGCAACTTTGCAAAATCATTTGAGCTCAGAGTTGCTAGTAATAGCTGAGAGATTTAGATTTCACAAAAGAAACCAGTCAAAGGATGAAAGCATTTCTGAATACATTGAAGAACTGTGCAAACTTTCTCAATACAGTGACTTGAAGATGGACTTTCTGATGCATTAAGGGACAGTCTTGTATGTGGCATGCAGAGTCAAAGCACTCAAAAAGAGGCTACTGGTAGAACGAGACCCAAGTTTAGAACAGGCATTTACCATTGCAATATCACTGGCGACTGCAGCAAAGGACACGTCAGAACGACAGAAAATAGTTCAGAATGTGAAATGCACAAAATATCCCTGAATAGTGCAAAAAGCCAAAAACATTACCAATGTGGCAAATCCCCCCATGATGCAAATGTCTGTTGGTTCAAAGAAAGTTTGCAGAAAGTGTCACAGACAAGATCATGTAGAGAATGTGGGCAAGTCAGACAGAAAGCACAACCAAAGAGAAAAACCACAGAAATGTTTCAAACACAAAGCAAAACAACTACATAGTGACTGAAAGTGAAACTGAATCAGACAACACAGAGTCTGACACAGGCAGCTGTCATATCTTCTATAACTGTATAACATTACTGAAGCAGATCACAGAATCATGTGGATCACAAAAGATGTGTCTGGTGTAAAACTGAAAATGGAGCTGGATTAAGGGTCAGCTTTGTCTATAATTCCAGAAGCTGACTACTACAGACTGTTTTCTAAGCTACCTTTTGAAAAGACCTTGGTTATGTAAAGACCTATATAGGTGAAAAAGTGTCTCCAAAGGCAAATTGAAAGTGAATGAGATGTCTGGAGGTAAAACACAGCAGTTAGAGCTTTATTTGTTGAAAAGTGCAGGACCAGCAATTTTCAGATGTGAATAGTTGAGAAAAATCCAAGTAGATTGGCGCACAATCGAAGTTCTCAATGCATTATCAACAGGCAACTGCAGTTCAAACGGTAGCGCTAACCAAAGACTGGCAAAGCTACTTAATGCTAATGAGAACATGTTTGAGAAGGATATTAGTAAACTCAAAGGCATGAAGGACGGAATTGAACTGGATGAATCAGCAACACCAAAATTCTATGAAGCGCATGCAGTGCCTAATGCACTATGTGCTAAATTGGATACTGAAATTCAGAGCTTGGATGTATCTGGCATTATCTTCAAGAATGAATGGAGTGATTGGGTCATACCCATTTTCTTGGCGATCAAGAAAGGCAAGGTTGGAGCTGTTTGCATATGCAGGGTTTTCAAAGTGAGAATCAACCCTGCCACGAGTAGAAAACATTTTTGAATCTTTGGCAAGCGGGAAGAGGTTTTCAAAGATTCACTTATCACAAGCCTATCTGCAAATGGAGATTGAGGAGTCAAGCAAAAAGTTCCTCACAATCAACACTCACAAGGGACTGTTCCAGTATAATTGTCTCATCTTTGGCTTCACATCAGCTCCAGAAGTTTAGCAAACATCAATGGAACAAATGTTCCAAGATATCCCAGGAACACAATGTTACCTCATTATGACTGGCAAGAATGATGAAGAGCACCTCCAGAACTTTGGTAAAAGTGCTCACCAGGCTGAATGAGTATGGTCTGCCTGCAAGGAGAAAGAAATGTGAGTTTTTCAAGAATGAAATCTCATATTGTGGACATGTCATTGACAAGCATGGCTTACATAAGTCACAAGAGAAGATTGAAGCATTGCTACAGGCACCCAAACTGGAAAATGCATCACAACTCAGGTCATACTTGGGTCTTGTGAATTACTACCACCGGTTTCTCCCAAACATTGCTACACTGCTGCACCCACTGAATGCACTGTTACAGGCAGGAGCAAAATGGGAATCATCCAATTGTATTTGCCTCAAGACTACTGAGAAGTACAGAACGCAACTATGGAGAGATTAACTGAGAAGCCCTTAGTATAGTATAGCGTGTAAAGAAGTTCCACCACTATCTTTATGGACAAAATTTTACTCGCGTGACAGTCAACCAGCCCCTTGTGTCCATTTTCAATCCCAGGACCGGAATCCGAGTGATGTCTGCTACCCAGTTACAATGTTGCACACTTTTCCTGGGAGTCCACTCTTATGACCTAGAGTTCAAGGTTACCAAGTAACACAGCAACGCTGATGGCTTGTCATGTCTTCCTCTGTCGACAACTGAAGGAAAGTCTTCATTATGTGACCCAGCAGAAATGTTGCACACAGCATAGATGGACCCACTGCCAGTCAGAAATTCTGAAATACAGAGAAACAAGTAATGACCGGGCATTGTCAAAAGTCTATGACATCACCATGCAAGGATGGCCAGCTCATAGTAACCCTGTCTTTCCAGACTTCTCAGTGAGATGAGACCAACTGTTTGTATGTCAAAGAATGCTGATGTATGGATCTTGGGTTGTAGTTCCCTTTACACTGTGCACCAGAGTGTTAGAAAATCTGCATGTAGGACACCTGGGTACAGTCAAAATGAAGGGTCTACCTGCAGTGGCCGGGAGTAGATAAACAGATTGAGACTTGAGCAAAAGCCGTTCAGGATGCCACAAAGTTCAAAATACACCCCCACAAGCAACATTACACCTGTGGGAGTAGCCGCCTTCACCAGTGCAAAGAACACATATTGACTTCGCTGGGCCATTCATGAATTCCATGTTTCTGATTGTTGTGGATGTTCATTTGAAGTTGCCCAGGTCTCACCAATGAAATCAACCACATCTGAAAAGACCTTTTCTGCTCTGGGGACCATCTTCACTAGAAATGGCTTACCAGAACAATGGACCACAATACACGTCAGAAGAGTTCTGACTGTTCATGAAAAAAAATGGCATCAAACATTTCAAGTCAGCTCCTCACCACCCAGTAATGAATGGGTTAGCTGAAAGGTTTGTCTACACTTTCAATAAGTCCATTAAATCTATGGACAAGTATGGCATTTCTCTACAGCACAAGGTGGACAACTTCCTTTTTGTGTATCGGAACTCTGTTTACGTGATGGCAAATCAAACACCTGCATTGCTCTTCATGAACAGGAATTTGAGATCTTATGTAGACCTCCTGAAACCAGATCTATGGAGGGAAGTGCATAATAAAACAGTAAATCAGCAAGGAGCTTCAAGTGTGGACAGTAAGTCCTATTGTGTGATTATTGAGAACACAAGTGGGCATCCAGTAGGATACTTACAAGAACTGGACCACTGATGTAGACAGTAGAAGTTGGAGATCATACATGGAGATGTGATGTGGACCAGATACCGGATGCTCAGCTGAAGAACACACTTGTGTCGACTGCTTCCAAAAAGACTGACACATTGCAGCTACCAGACTTACCTCTCAGTGATGATCATGTCACTAACAGCAACATGACACCTGCAACAGAGAAAGTTGTCTTTGACAAGACACTTAGCAAACCTGATGCCACTCCACAGGTCTAAAGGTGCTATCCTGAAAGAAGCAGAGTGCCTCCCATAAGACTGAATCTTTAGTGTAGTGAAGTTAGTTATGGACTGTTATTTAAAAAAAAGAAAAATTCAAGAAAACACTTACTGTGAAAGCATGTTTATTTGAACATGGTCTGCTAAAGGGACCTTGAATCTTTTGTTACATATGCCGTTTTATGTTAAACTAATCTAAAGGTGGAGGAAGTGTAATGTATGGATAGACAGTATTTCTTCTAGTGCAATGACTCTTCTTGGCCCTAATTATTGACTGATAACTTATGCATACGCACTCATTTGTTGCTTTCCCTGCAGAGTGAATATACACATTAACTTTTCATTCAAGTGTGTACAGAAACAGCACTGCCCTAATTACCAGCAGTATAATGGGCAGTAAGCATGTAAGACATCGGTGTGGCCGCACTTGGAGTATTATATACAGTTTTAGAAATGAAGTCGAGAAAGTGCAAAAAAAAAACTTACCAGGATGTTGCTTTGACTAGGAAGCATAAATTGTAAGGAGAGATTGTGTTGACAAAGAATTTATTCCCTGGAACATAGGAGATAGATAAAGGTCTATAAGATCACAAGGGGCATAGACACAGTGAAAACACAGTCTATTTCACAAGGAGGTGTTAGAAACAAGGTGAGAGGTTTATGATCAGAAGTAAGGGGCTAAAAGGTGAAAAAAGGAAGTTAAAGGGGTGAACAGGGAGAGTTTAGAGTGTGATGGGCCAAATTCAGCGAGGTGGGACAAGCTCGCTGGGCAAAACATGGAAAGGACAAGTTAGTCCAAAGGTCCTGCTTCCATGCTATGATTCTATCACTCCATGACATGTCTGTTCTATCTCCAGTCCAATACGTAGGTTATTTGCAAGGGACCTCCTGGTGAGAGAGTCAGGCAATGATGAGCAAATTGGGCTCAGCCAATAACTCAATCCCAGAAGGCCTGACAGTAGGAACTAGAGATAAAATTCTTGAGGCTTTTTAAAAGAGTTTTTAAAATGCCTCTAACATTATGGTGTTGGCGCGTGGCCAAGTGGTTAAGGTGTTCGTCTAGTGATTCAAAGGTCGCTAGTTCAAGCCTTGGCTGAGGCAGCGTGTGTGTACTTGAGCAAGGCACTTTACCACACATTGCTCTGCAATGACACCAGTGCCAAGCTGTATGGGTCCTAGTGTCCTTCCCTTGGACAACATCGGTGGCGTGGAGAGGGGAGGCTTGCAGCATGGGCAACTGCTGGTTTTCCATACAACCTTGCCCAGGCCTGCACCCTGGAAACCTTCCAAGGTGCAAATCCATAGTCTCATGAGACTAACGAATGCCTATATATAAAAAAACTTTGTGACATTTAGAAACTAATATAACTGCTTTAAATAATTGTTTTCTATTTAGAAATGTAACAAATACATATTAAAACATTAACTAAAGACGAATAAAAGTACATTTACTTTTTAAAAAAAAATAACTTCCAGGTTAGGAGCTGGCATTCAAAGACTTCAATTCTATGTCAAGTCTGTCAGATACATGATCACAGAAGTTGATTCCTGGCTTAATTCTAAAGTTCCTGGGCTCTGTTGCTGGATTCAGGTAAAGTCCAGAAATGAAATGGACTGTTTGATGTGCATCAATTACACTGGAATTCCAGAATATATTTAGCAGTGAGATCCTGAATGCGTACAATTTCTACGAATGCTATCTGACTTGATTTGAACCAATAAATACTTCAAGCAGTAATGTAGAAAAAAGCAGCAAATTGAAATTATTGAATTACAAAATATGAAAAGTTCAAAGCTTGGAGTAAATTTATCACCAAAGCACATATATGTCACCATATACAACACATTCATTTTCTTGTGGGCATTCACAGTAAATACAAGAAACACGACAGAATCAATGAATAGCCATTTCCAATAGGGTAGCCAGTAGCCAACATGCAAAAGACAACACACTGTACAAATACAAAACAAAAGAAAAAGCAAAATAATTGTAGAGTTCCTGAAAGTGAACCCATAGGTTGTGAGAGCAGTTCAGTGATGGGGCGAGTAAAGTTGAGTTAAGCTATTCCCTTTACTTTAAGGGCCTGATGGTTGTGGGGTAATAATTGTTCATGAACCTGGTGGTGTGGGTCCTGAGGTTTCTATACCTTCTTTCTGACGGAGCAGTGAGAAAGGAGCCTGAGCTGGACGGTGGGGGGGGGGTCCTCGATGATGAATGCTGCTTTCCTGCAACAACACTCCGTGTAGTGGTGCTCAATAATGGAGAGGGTTTTACCTGCAATGGACTGAGCTGAATACATTGGTTTTTGTCAGCTTTTCCACTCAAGGGCATTGGTGTTTCCGTACCAGTCAACTGCCATATATCTATAGAAGTTTGTCAAAGTTTTAGCTGACATGCCAAATCTTCTCAAACTTCTAAGTAGAGGCACTATGCTTTCTTCATAACAGCCCTTACATGCAGCACCCAGGACAAATCCTCTGAAGTGATAACACAAAGGAATTTAAAGTTGCTCATCTTCTCCACTTCTGATCTCCTGATGAGGACTCTTCATGGACCACTGGTTTTCTCCTCCTTAAGTCAATAATCTGCTCCTTGATCTCACTGACATTGAATGAGTGGTTGTTGTTGTGGCATCACTCAGCCAGATTTTCAATCTCCCTCCTATATGCTTATCGATCACTACCTTTGATTTGGCCAATGATGGTGGTGTTGTCAGCAAACTTAAATATGGAATTGGAGCTGTGCATAGCCTCATAGCATAAGTGTAAAGTGAGTAGAGCAGGGGGCTATCACACAGCTTGTGGTGCACCTGTGCTGGTGGAGATTGTGGAGGAGATATTGGCCAATCCAAACTGACTGGGGTCCGCATGTGAGGAAATTGAGGATCCGGCTGCAGAAGGAGATATTGAGGCATAGGTATTTAAGCTTAATAATTAATTTTGAGGAGATAATACTTTTGAATGCAGAGCTGTAGTCACTGAGGAGCAACCTGATTTCTGCATCTTCACTGTCCAGATGTTGCAGGGTTGAGAGCAGAGCAATTGAGATGGCATCTGTGTTGTGAAGTAGATTGGAGTGGATCCAAGTTTCTTCTCAGGCAGGAGTTGATATGTTCCATCACTAACCTCTCAAAGCACTTCATAACATTGGATGTAAGTGCTACTGGATGATAATGATTGGGGCAGGTCACCACATTATTTTTGGGCACCAGTGTAATTGAAGCTGGGTTAAAGCATGTGGGTACCTCAAACAGCCGAAGTGAGAGAGCACTCCGTTAGAAACAAGGGTTAAAAAATGTCTGAAGTCACTTAGCACTTTCATGCAAAGGCATTTATTAAGTGCGTCAAAAATCAAACTTACAAAAATTAGTGAAAATAGATAAAAGAAAACTGCCATTATAAAAATATCTACCAGTAAACATAATCCATATTATTTTTGTCCAGTGTGAACTTCTGTCAGCCCTAATCGCTGTCTCCTACTGAGAGCAATGATCCCCTATTTATCAGGCACCAGGATGTACCATCTTTAATTACCCACAAAGTTAAATAAAGACTATACATGAATTAGGATAGGATGCAGCACACAATGTAGTTACATCAAATTACAAAATGAACAGAAGTATCCACCTTAAACACAGTATGCAGTATAAACAAACAACATATACACATTTACACATCCCCATGACTAAGGAAACTGAATTTCCCACCCTGTATGGCAGAAATGGCACCATAAAACCAACCTGAGCACATCAACTCAGTTTAGGACCCATTATGAGTATATGCCGGGGAAGACTTTGAAGTGCACACACTCAGCGCAACAACAGCAGAATGACAAAGCAATGTTTGTGTGTGTGTTTTAAGATTGTTTTGCAGGTGCAGCAGGCTATCAAGGTGGCAAATGGGATGTTGGCCAGTGCTAGAGGGATTGAATTTAAGAGCTGGGAGCTTATGCTACAAACATATAGGATACTGGTGAGGCTGCATTTGGAGTATTGTTTGCCATTCTAGTCTCCTTACTCAAGGCAGGCTATACTGGCTTTGGAGGCGGCGCAGAGGAGGTTCACCAGGTTGATTCCAGATATGAGGGGGTTAGACTATGAGGAGAGATTAAGTTGCCCAAGACTATACTCACTGGAATTCAGAAGGATGAGAGGAGATCTTATTGAAACATAAAATTATGAAAAGGACAGATAAGATAGAGGCAGGAAAGTTTCCACTGGTAGGTGAGACTAGAACTAGGGGACAGAGCCTCAAGATTCAGGGGAGTAAATTTAGGATGGAGATGTGGAGAAACTGTTTTTCTCAGAGTGGTGAATCTGTAGAATTCTCTGCCCAATGAAGCAATGGAGGCTACCTCAGTAAATACATGTAAGATAAAGTTGGATTGATTTTTGCATAGTAAGGGAATTAAGGTTTACGGGAAATGCCAGGTAGGTGGAAATGAGTCCATGGTCAGATCGGCCATGATCTTATTGAATGGTGGAGCAGGTTCAATGGGCCAGATGGCCTACTCCTGCTCCTATTTCTTATGTTCTTATATATAAATGTGCAAATGTAAGGAATGTGTTTACCGAATACGCTGCATCATACACTCCAACGATCAGCATCAGTCTTTAGTACTTGACGGGGTACCCCATATGGGCCAGATGTTTTCTGTGGATTCCCTCAACCCCTGAAGGATGCTCTAATGTTGGCCTCAGAGACTGAAACCCCAGGGTCATTGGAAGCTGTGGGAGTTCATGAAGGTGTCTCCATACTTTGATAGTCAAATCGAGCATTGAAGGCACTGAGCTTATCTGGGAGTGAAATCTTTTTGTCACTTATGTTACTTGGTTTCACTGTAGGAAGTGACAGCATTCAAGCCCTGCCACAGCTGTTGAGCATCCTTCAGTGATTCAAGTTTGGTCCAGAATTGCCACTTTGCATGTGAGATGGCTTTCTGGAGATCACACACGGACCTCTTGTATCTTGCTCAGTTGCCAGACCTGAATGCCACTGTTCTGGTCCTCAGCAGACTGTGGATCCATTGGTTCATCCAGGACTTTTGGGTGGGAGTGACTCTGAACGATTTTTTTGGGGATATGTTTGTCTACAATTGTGTTATAAAGTCTGTGACAACCGTGATATATTCATTTAAATCCTCTGGTGAGCCAACACATGTGGCCCTTTCTACCGACTCAAAGCAATCCTGTAGCTCCTGCTCTGTCCCAACAACCACCTCTTCATTGTCCTTACTTTTAGAGCCTTCCTCTTTAGCCTCTGCCTGTTTGCAGGTAGTTGCTGGACAGTCAAGTGATCAGATTTTTCTGAAATGTGGTCTAGGCGTGGAACAGGTAGGCATTCCTACTCATAGTATAGCCATGATCAAGGGTGCTGGGACCTCCTGGTGCTACACATGATACATTGATGATAATTCGGCAGAGATTTCTTCAAACAAACCTGATTGAAGTCCACTACAATGATTTGAAAGGCATCAGGATCGGCTATTTCGTGTTTGCTGATTGCGGCACTCAGTATCTTGACTGCCGGCTTAACATTAGCCCTTGGCAGCATGCAAACTGCAGGCAGCATTACAGAGATCTCTCTTGGTAAGTAAAGTGGTCAGCACTTAATCAGTAGGTGTTCCAGGTTGAGGGAAAAAAAGTGCAACAAGACTGTTATATCCAAGCACCATAAAGATTTTATCATGAAACACAGACTTCCACCTTTTGCTTTCCCTAAATCAGCAATCCAGTCCATGAACACATACCAGTCCTCAGAGGGATCAGAAGTGGAGAGAATGAGCAGCTTCAGGTCCCTGGATGTCAAGATCCGAGGATCTAACCTGGTCCCAACATATTGATGTAGTCATAAAGAAGGCAAGACAATGGCTATACTTTATTAGATGTTTGAAGAGATTTGGCATGTTAACAAATACACTCAAAAACTTCTATAGTTGTACCTCAGAGAGCATTCTGACAGGCTGCATCACTGTCTGGTATGGAGGGGCTACTGCACAGGACAGAAGGAAGCTGTGCCTACAAAGTACCCAGGACATCTTTAGGGAGCGGTGTCTCAGAAAGGCAGCGTCCATTATTAAGGACCTCCAGCACCCAGGGCATGCCCTTTTCTCACTGTTACCATCAGGTAGGAGATACAGAGGCCTGAAGGCACACACTCAGCGATTCAGGAACAGCTTCTTCCCTTCTGCCATCCAATTCCTAAATGGACTTTGAAGCTTTGGACACTACCTCACTTTTTAAAAAAAATATACAATATTTCTGTTTTTGCACATTTTAAAATAATCTATTCAATATATGTAATTGTTTTACTTGTTTATTTATAATTATGTTTTGTTTTTTTTTCTCTCTGCTGGATTATGTATTGCATTGAACTGCTGCTGCTGCTGCTGTTACTAAGTTAACAAATTTCACACCACATGCTAGTGATAATAAATCTGATTCTGATCTTTATAGTTCTGGATTTTAATCATTATTACAAAGATGGGAACATTAACAATCACTGACAATCTCACTGTTTTTACTACAGGTAAATCTCAATAACCAGATGGCTGATTTATCAGTTTGTGGGTTAACCTGGCATAATCACACAACCACACCCAGAGAAAATTAGAAAACCTATCCTAAAATAATCAGCTCCCAAGCTCAGTTAATGTTCCTCCTCCTCTGTTGGACAGATGCCGCTGTTTGTCTTAGTCACTGAGGCAAACCTGAAATGCACATCCAAAGAAGGATGTTCTTGGTACCATTCCTTATTTGACTCTCTATGGGTTAGAGATAGGTATCACTTGTTGACATGGAAGCATGCTGGAAAACTGAAACCTTGCATGCATGTGAGAGTCTGTACATGGCACTGAGATAAACAATCCTTTACATTGTCCATGTTTTCGCATAATCTAAGGAGTTGCTTCCTTCTGTTATGCCGATAATTGAGAATAAACTGAATAGCTAGATATTGATAGAGAAAAAGACACCACCAGAAAAAGTTTTCAGTTAGTCTCAATAAATCACTTAACCTTTCTAAATTACATTTGCCTTTAAGAACTGCAGTGTATCATGTGGAGCAGAACTCATATCTTATGGAGCCCTGAAACTCAGCTAGTTATTAGTTGATAGCTTGATAAAGAATATGTTGGATATGTTTTACCTCATCTTGAAAATGCCTTGTTTGTATTAGCATTAAGTCAACCCACTGATTCAATAAAACCTGAGATAGAGTTTAGCCGCAGTATAGAGACTTCAGACCATCATGACTAATATCAAACATATTCTTAAAGAATCATGAAGAAATGTAACTGCAGCATAATAATGTTGTTAGACATTCACATTTTACATCTAATCTGGGTAATATTCAAATACAAAATATATTTTTGGCATAATCATAAGTCTTCCAGATTTTGCATTGCTACCTAAACTACTGGAAAATGCCAGCAGTTGACTTAAGGAACAGAAACTTGTCAGCTGTTGCTGCATATGAGGAATCTTTTGTGAGCAACAATAAAAAGGTTCAACAAGCCTGGCAGTCTACTTCATTTCTACTTTATTTTTGAGGGGAGGGTGATGGTTAGGGTCTTTCCTTGTTCGGAGTCTCTGAAAAATCTTAAATGTTATTTACGTTCATTTTGTCTTTAACTGACAGAGTGAAGCAGGAGCTGCTAACTCTCCCATGGGTTCTGGGAAGGGGACACAGATAGTGGATTTATCAGCAAGCTGTAGAATCCAGATTTCTTTTCAGGGTCCCTTCACAAGCTGACGAATTTGTTCTGCAGACTAACTTGACAGATGTCAAACTTCTTTTTCCTGGCACTATAAGCTTAATGTCTTTTAGATGGAAAACATGAGCACAGATCTCTCTGCATTTGATCTACCCCATGCTGTTAAGACTGCCAAGAATTTTTCCTTTTAGTTGGCTTTTAATGTCCATTTTTGGAGTTCTATCACAACTCTCCTTCATTTTTGCAGAATCATTTATCATTTGAGCAGTTACTTAAACAGGAAAGGTAAATAAGTTCTGGTGCAGAGTAATAGGATCAGTGTACATGAATAGGTAGATCAGTATGGCCATGATGGGCCGAAGGGCCCCTTTCTGTGCCAAATTACTCTGTGATTTTTTTTTGCTATGATGTCAGCCTTGAAATGGCATTAGATTTTAGACATAGCGTATATGGGCACTATATGTGGTCGGAAATCAATACATTTTCTATCTCCCTACTTTGTTCCTTTTCCCGATTAAGAGGCGTAAAATGGTTTACCCAAGTATGAATGTCTGATTTGCATTTTTGACAATCAAGCCAACTTGTCTGGAGCAGGGACACAAAATCTTTGGTTTTTTACTGGCTGACCATCATAGTTGAGATGATCATAATACGTAAAGATAGAGAAGTAAAGGGAGTTCCATGTATAGCTTGCTGACACAGAAACTCAAAGTTGTATTATTGGTTCTCAGCTCAACAAGAGTAACCTGTCTCCAGCATAACATTGGAATAATTACTGAAAGCTGATTGTTCAATCACTCAGTGGATAAAATATTGAACAAAGGCATCATGTATCTTGTTAAGATTGATACAAGATCCCTTGACACCAATCAAAGCTTCCCAGGCAGCACTCATTCCTTAGTCAACACCATCAAAAACAAACAAATGATTAATCCATTGCTTGCTGATTGTTTTATCCTGTTTTGTGTAAATTGGCTGCATTTGTTCAAATCATTATGATAGGCTGGATATCGTGACCAAGCAAACATGAAAACCAGGACTTGCCCACACTTCTCTGTTGCAATCTCAATTTCCATGCTGGTGTGGGCCTAAGAAGATAAGTACATCTTCCACCTCCTGCATGGAACTGCCCCTATACTCCACTGATAGAGTCTCCATGTAATCCAACAGGGCAACGTGTGCCTCTATAGCAGTGGTTCCCAATCTTTTTTATGCCATGGATACTTACCATTAACCGAGAAGTCCATAGACCCCAGGCTGGGAGTCAAAGATCTATAGGCTTCCTGGCTCTCAGGCTCAGAAGTCTGGTTGCCAAGCCAGGTTTAACCTAATACATAAACAGAAGTCACCATTTAAATTAGGGTGAGGTATCAACTATTGTGAGAAGCACTTTTTTTTTCCTTATTTCAATGCTTTAAAACTTTTGTGCATATATTTTAGGTCACTAATTGTGAAAAATTGTATTTCTAATTTTCAGCTATCTTTTTAATACCAAGTATTGCTGCATGTTGATAAATTTCAAAGATATTCACAGGTATTTAAGGACTATGAAAACCTTGATAGCAAATGAGCCTAGACGTAGGAATTCACTGGAGCTCAAGCTCCTCTGGTTAATGCAGTGGGCCATTTGCAATGAGACAGTCAATGACACCAAACTACCACTGGCTGGGCTGTCATTGAAAATCTACAGTATGGTCCAGGATCAGGTGCACAATCATTACAGAGGAATTAAAACATCCATCCAAATATAATTGACGATCGTAAAATGCTGTGCAATGTTCCAAAATCTAATAAAGTACTTAAATTACAGAGGGAGAGCACCAGTTAGCCTTCAGCACAATGGCATGAACATCAATTTCTCCTTTCGGTGATCTTTTCCCACCCCTTCTCTCTTCTCTTCCTCACTCTGGTTTCTTAACTCTTCTCCTAGATGCTAATTACTGCCCCCGGTGCCCTTCCTTCTTCCTTTTCTTCCATCATTCAAGCTCCTCTCCTATTAGGTTCCTTCTTCTCCAGACCTTTACCCTTCCCACCTATCTGGCTTCACCTATCGCCTTTGAGCTAGTCCTCCTTGTCCCTCCCCCCACCTTTTCATTTTGTCATCTTTCCGCTTCCTTTCCAGTCCTGAAGAAAGCTCTTGCCCCAAATCATCAACTGTTTATTCATTTCCATCAATGCTGCCTGACCTGTTGAGTTCCTCCAGGATTTTGTGCATGAAGTATTCAAGTTTCCTCATTTTAATGTAATTCATATTTAAAACTTTATTTTGAACTGGGTATACCTGCAGAAGTCCAGATCGCAAATTGACATCAAAATACTGAAAATTGCATTCTATTTTATTCATTCTAGAAACGTTACTTGCCGAAGTGACATCTCTCAATCTGCTGGCTGCAATACAACAGAATATCTGGTACTGTATACAAATGCTTGAGCTGACAGAATGATTATACTTTAAATAGAATATTTTTTCAACATGTGAATTTACTTAGATTAGTAGGATATAGAAATTGAAATCTGTGATTTGTTCTCATAGGAAGACCCACGTTTAAAACATTAACATTTTGAATAATAAAGATGTCTATTAGCCTTACTGGTTTGTGAGTGAGTAATATCTAACCTACTTTTATTTATATTCGAGATCAGAGGGCACCCATTGATTCAACACTTTAAAAGAGTAGGAGCTTGAATACACAAGGTGAAGGATCAGCATCACTGCATTGAAGATTTATCTCTACCCACACCAAATTCTTGGTTAACGTACATGGCCAATCTGAATTTACTCCTTTGTCTTTTTATCAAGGATTAGGCTTACCATTCACCAGATCAAATTCTTGCTGTAAGGAGAATGTCAGCAACTAGAAGTTGTTTCATGACATCAAACCTTTTGCTTTCAAAGCACAGTTCATACAGAGATGACTAAGAACTGAATCTGAAACATAGGAACACAATTCCACCTTGTGATTTCAGAGAGCTCTGTAATATATATTGTTACGTAACGGGCAACAATGAATATCAATCGAGTCAGGTTATATAAAAACAACCAAACATTTATTATACACGGATAAACAATAAAACAAACAAAAACCTTAACCGGAAGTTAACCGCTATGCGGCCATTCAACAAATCACCACTCGGTACTGGTTCTTAAAGCGATAAATGCGAAAACAGTTCTTAAAGCGGTAAAGTCAAATACAGTTCTTAAAATGGTAAATTCGAAAGTCCAACAGATTTATACATTCAATTGGGAGAGAGACTTCTCTGGAGAAGGATTTCTTCATAGACACAACTTTCCTGCTGGTTCTGTCCAAAGGATTCATGATGAAGGAAGTAAACAGCTTAAAAACAACTGACCTTTATTTCTAGAGAGGAAACCTTGCATGAACTACCTTTCTCTTTTGGCAGGAGTTATCTTCGATGCAGGTCGCTACTTCGATGAAGACTCAATAAGGTTGATCCTTTATTAAACTGCCAAACATTACCGACTTCTCTTAATCCTTCAGATCCTGTACTTCAATAAAGTCTTCACTCTCCAATACTCCTGAAAAGGTACATCAACAAAGCTGGCAGAAATTGCCTGTCCAGCACTGTTGTACCTTACAATAGAACGTAGAACTCCGTTTTAAATCGAAACTACGTAATTAAAAAAAAACACGCAACGGAGCGGAGTCTCTGGCTAACGTTCTAACTGGAAAACTAACTGCGTCACCCAAGTGGTCTCACTTTTATATACCTGTGGAGAACAGGTCATCATGTGACCTCCCATCGGTGGGAAAATTACATCAGGTGACCTCCAACAAAAAAACCATTACACCATGGTCATAAGACAGTCACAAGATATCCATGAGGTATGCAACAATATTTAATATTTCAGTCATATTTGAGTAATATTGCAAACACATTTGATTAAACATTCTTTGTTTGCTAACATAATTTAAGTGTTATATGTAAGTACGTGAATGACATATGTCATCACATCACTACTTCACATATGAGTGCATCACTGAAAAAAAAACTAAGTAGGCAAGTTATTCCAGACTCCCATGTTTTACTTTCGGCTAGTTGCTGGAGTTACAAAACAAAGAGGTGACAAGAAAGTTTTAAAATAAACCCAAAATGACTACCTACAGATGAAATGCAGCACATGTTTCTTCAGAAGGCTTGAGCAGTAGTCGAGTTAAGAAAACAACAGGCAATAGACGAAATTAACAAGTAACATGTACAGCTCCGGGTTACTAACAGTGATTACTGGGTGATAATAAAAAAGCAGAAATGGCTGACTATATTGGCTGACACACCCTTCTGAGATATGGGGCCCAAAACTGTTGACAATACTCCACAAACGTGAGCAAATGAAACATTCTTCATGTGACAAGCCACTCAATCCTAAAATCATATTTGTGAACCTCCTTTGAATCTTCTGCAGTTTCAGCACATCCTTTTCTAAGACAAGAGGCCCAAATCTGCTCATAATACTCTGTGAGGCCTCACCAGTGCTTTATAAAGTCTCAACATTACATCCTTGCTTTTACATTCTAGTCCTCTTGAAATGAATGCTAACATTACATTTGCCTTCCTCACCACAGACTCAATGTGAAAATTAATATTTAAGGAATCCTGTACAAGGACTCCCACGACCCTTTGCATTTTCTTTCCATTTTTTGCATTTCCTCTCCATTTAAAAAATAGTCAACTCTTTCATTTCTTCTACCAAACTGCATGACGATACACTTCCCAACACTGTGTTCTATCTGCAATTTCTTTACCCGTTCTCCTAATCCAAGTCCTTCTGTAGCCTCTCTGCTTCCTCAAAACTACCTACCCTCTACCTATCTTCATATTTTCTGCAAACTTCCAAAGCAATCAATACCATCTTCCAAATCATTGATATAGAATGTAAATTGAATAGATCCCAACCACTAGCCACCAGTAGACAACCAGAAAAGACTTCCTTATTCCCACTCTTTGCCTTCTGCCAATTAGCCACTGCTTTATCCATGCTAGAATCTTTCCTGTAACACCACAGGCTTGTAGATTGTTAAGCAGCCTCATGTGCGGCGCCTTGTCAAAGGCCTTCTGAAAGTCCAAGTACACATCAACTGATTCTCCTTTGTCTAGCCTGCTTGTTATTCTACAAAGAATTCCAACAGATTTGTCAGGCAATCTCTTCAGCCACCTCTTTCAGAACCCTGGGTCCAGGTGACTTATCTACTTTCAGACCTTTCAGTTTCCCCAAGAACCTTCTCTCTAGTCATGGTAATGTCACACACTTCATGACCCCTGACACTTTGACCTTCCTCCAAACTACTAGTGTCTTCTACTACTAGACTGATGCAAAATACCTATTCAATTCATCTGCCATTTAATTGTCCCCCATTACTACATCGTCAGCATTGTTTCCTAGCAATCTGATGTCCACCCTCACCTCTCTTTTACACTTTATGCATCTGAAGAAACTCTTGATATCCTCTTTAATATTATTGGCTAGTTTACTTTTGTAGTCCATCTTTACCTTATTAATGGCATTTTTAGTTGCCTTCTGGTTTTTAAGCAGCTTCCCAGTCCTCCAACTTCCCACTAATTTTTGCTCTATTATATGCTTTCTCTTTGGTTTTTGTGTTGACTTTGAAGGGTCTCAGCCCAAAATGTCGACTGTTTACTCTTTTCCATTGATACTGCCTGGCCTGCGAGTTCCTCTAGCATTTTGTGCGCTTTGCTTGGATTTCCAGCATCCGCAGATTTTCTCTTGTTGATGTTGGCTTTGACATCTTGTTAGTCATGGTTGTGTCTTTGGGGTGTACAGGATATATCTTTTACCTTCTGAATTGCTTCCAGAAAATCCGGCCATTGCTGCTCTGCTTTTGTCCCTGTCAGTGTTCTTTTCCAATCTAGTCTGGCCAATTTCTCTCTCATGGCACTAGTTCCCATTACCCCACTGTAATACTGATACATCTGACTTTAGCTTCTCCTTCTCAGATTTCAGGATTAATTCATATTATGATCACCTTTCCTTTAAGGTTCCTTTACCTTAATCTCTACTCAATTCTGGTTCTTTGTACAACAGCCAATCCAGAACAGCTGATCCATTGGCATCTAAAAAGCCATCTCGAAATTCCCCCTCCTGGAATCCAACACCAACCCAATTTTCCCAATCTACCTGCATATTGAAATCACCTATGACTTCTAACATTGCCTTTTTGGCATGCATTTTCTATCTCCCATTGTAATTTGTAGGCCACGTCCTTAGTACTGTTTGCAGGATCTGTATACAACTCCCTTCAGGGAGAAAAGATAACTCCTGTGGCATTAACAATTGTAATATTGAAATGACAACAACCAATAAGCACATTTGGGTTCTAGGTGGTAAAAACAGGAGGCCCAGCATTGTGCAGCTATGAATGTTGAGACAAGTACAACTTAATTTGACCACAAACTACTATTTGCATGCCACATCCTCTGCAATTGAGTCAAATGAAATCAAGTTAAGAAATTTACGAGGTGATGCCATAAAGATGGAAATGGAAAATTCAAATATATCAAGAGTTAAATCATGTTAAATGAAAATGCTCCACTTAAGTTTTACAAAGCCCACCCAGTTCCTTATGCAATCAATAATAAATTAGCCAGTGAGCTAGATCACATGGAGGCTGAAGGAAGTCTTTCCATTGTTGACTGGGCCCTATGGGCAATGCCAGTAGTTCTAGTAGCCAAGAAGGATGAGGCTGCCAGGATTTGTGGTGATTTTAAGGTCAAAACCCTCTGCCTAGGATAAAGGATATCTATGTAATACTATCTGGAGGGACTTGTCAACAAAATGGACCTAGCTGAAGTCTTCCAACAGATGGAAATTATGGAAGAGAACTCCCTAGGTAAATTAAAAAAGTATGACATTTGACTGGTAGTCATTCAAGGTCATGGGAACACAAGTTTCTGTCATAGTGGCTTGGGATACTCAAACAGGACACAGGGCCAGGACTCATACACAGACTGTCAAACACAACAAGACAGTTCCTAATACAAGGTAGCAGCAAACAGCCAGACCTACCTAGTAAAGACATAGACACAGAGACAGTTCCCAACACAAGGTAGCAGCAAACAACCAGACCTACTTAGCAAAGGTATAGATACAGAGACAGTTTAAAACAACAATAGGCAGTTCCTTATCTTGCTCTAGCAGTTGAACTTGACAGCAGTGTAGGCAAGGCTTCAGACAGGGAGTTTGGACAGGAACAAACCAGCAGCCAAGCCCTGGTCTCCAGAGGTATATGTGTGTCTGCCCAAATGAGAATCATGTGCCTTAATTAGAGCACCCAACAGAACAATGGAAAACTGGAAAATCTGGAATATGGATCGACGGACCGGACCATGAACCAGAATGCAGACTTCACGGACAGGATCATGACAATTTCAGAAAACTTCATATCAGAGCCACCACCAAGAGTTTATCATGAAACACACATGTCCACCTTTTGCCTTTCTGAATCAGCAGTTTGATCCATTCTGTAAACTGAGAAGCTTTCTGGTCTGCCTACTGTATCTAGCGTGTTGGAGAAAGCCATGTCTCACTCAGATATAGAACACAAAAACTCATTTCTCTCCAATACAGCAGTCTTGCACTGAGCTGATCAACTGACTGGGGAGGGTTCACTGAGATATTGAACTTCTTGTTTCGGCAGTCTGAGGTACCCACCTTTTTCAAGCGGGCTTCAGTTATACCGGTGCCTAAGAAGAACATGATAAACTGCCTCAATGACTTTCACCCAGTACCACTTACATTCACAATGATGAAGTGTTTTGAAAGGTGGTAATGAAACATGTCAATTCCTGTCTGAAAAGTGACTTGGATCCTCTTCAATTTGCCTACCAGAGCAGCAGTTCCACAGCAGATGCCATCTCACTGGCTCTTCACTCAACTCTGGAACATCTAGACAGCAAAAATGCTCTTTATGAACTACAACTCTGTATTCAATACCATTATCTCCTCAAAGTTAATCAATAAGCTTTAAGAACTTGGCCTCAATTCCTCCATGTGCAATTTGATCCTCAATTTCCTGACTTGCAGACCCCAATCCGTTCAGATTGGCAACATCATTTCTCTACAATCTCCATCATCACAGGTGCACAGCAAGGCTGTGTACTTAATCCCCTGCTCTACTGGCTTACATTAATGACTGTGTGGCAAAGCACAGCTCCAAAGCATTATTCAAGTTTGCTGACTGTTGTTGGCTAAAACAAAGGTGGTGATGAATCAGCATATAGAAGAGAATTTGAAAATCTATCTGAATGGTGCCATAACAACAAACTCTTACTCAATGTCAAAAAGACCAAGGAGTTGATTATTGACTTCAGGAGGAGGAAACTAGGGGTCCATGAGCCAGTCCTCATTGGAAGATCAGAGGTGGAGAGGGTTGGCAACTTTATGTTCCTCAGTGTTATTATTTCAGAGGACCTGTCCTGGTCCTGTAAGTGAAATTTGAAGAAAGCCTGGCAGCGCTTCTTCTTTCTTAGGAGTTTGCAAAGTTTCGGCAAGACATGTAAAACTTTGACAAAATTCTATAGATATGCACCACTCAGCACATGCTGTCTTCTCACTGTAGCCATCAAGAAGAAGGGACAGGAGCCTCTGCAGTCCCATCAACAGGTTCAGGAACATTTATTACCCTTCAATCATCAAGCTCTTGAACCAAAGGGGATAACTTCCCTCAACTTCACTTGCTCCATCATTAAAATGTTCCCAAAGCCACTTTCAAGGACTCTTCATCTCATGTTCTTGATATATGTTGCTTACTTATTTATTATTATTTTTTCTTCTTGTATTTGCGCAGTTTATTGGATGCCCAAGCTAGATGGTATTTCATTGATTCTGTCACGGTTCTATAGATTTATTGACTATGTCTACAAGAAAATGAATCTGAAGGTTGTATCTGGTGACATATATGTATTTTGATATAAATTTACTTTAAACTTTGAACTTTTAGATACTCAAAGGCTGCCCAGGCACTCAGTGATACCTGGATAATGTCATTGTTACCAGTGAGGAGGAAAACAAACATCTCCAAAATTTCAAGATAGTCTTAAAAAATTGGAAGATTATGGGCTTACAGCATGATGCGGCGAGTGTGAATTCTTTAAACCAAACATGACTTATTGTGGTCACACTATTCACACATAAGCATTACACAAGTGTGCTGAGAAAATTCAAGCAGTGGTAGATACCCGAAGGTCAAAACACATGTCAATGTTGCAGTCATTTTTAGAATTTCTCAATTACTATAACAGCTTTCTGCTAAACCTGACTACTGTGCTTTGCAGGTTATAAACACTCATTGCTTGTTGCATCCCCATTTCTAGTGGTCTATTTTGTAATTATCTTGAATCTGTTCTAATTTGTAACTGATCCTCCTTTCAATGAATGAGGGAACATCTGTGACACAGGTGCAGCCACTTCCCACCTTCTTAGCTCCACTGATTAAATAAAAAAAGCTACCCAACCAAATCTCCTTTCAACAAAAATACATAGATCAGGGAATTTGCTTTTTGTATTTCAGTACGATCTCTTCATAACCTCTAAAGTGTTTTCCAGCTCACTTTCCTATGCCCATTCTTGCAAGGAGTTGTATCAAATTTCCAGTTTCACAAACGCATCTGCTCAACTTCCTCTCTTCCCACATATAGAAAGGGTGCAGTTCCCTTTATCATCAGCTTCTTCTACCCCACCAGCTACCACAATAAAGTCACCCTTGGTGACTTCCACTCCCTTCAAAATTGTCTGATAGATCTTCCCTTCTGCTTTCAGACTCTGAGATTATTCTCAGATTGTTCTCTCTTTTTCCCTGTTTCACTCATTTTTCTCCATTAATGCCCACTGCCCTTCTCACAGTAATTTCTCATGCAATGGTAATTGACAAATAGCTGCCTTTTAATTTTTTCTTCATCCACTAGCAAGAGAACCAAACATTCCTTCCATGTGAAGGAGTACTTTATCCAATTCTCTGAGCACTAAGAGTAGCTGACCAAGTGTCTTCTCTGTAATGGAAAGAAAAACAAATGCAAATTGACTAGCCTTTTTGCAGAACACACCCATCCTGTGTGGATGAACAATCCCGACCTTCAAGTTGTCTGTTAACTTAGTGCTCTTGCCTGTTGTTACACTGACCTTTTGATGTCTGGCCTCTGACATCGGAAGGTTGAGAGGAGGGGATTTCATTCAAGTCCATTGCCAGAATAGAAATGGGAGCAGTGGGCTGCAGCAGCAGAAGAGCTTTGACCAGTGACCAATCTGTATTTGTGATGGATTAGCAAGAGAAAGTTATAGGAAGACAGGGGCAAGCACAGTGACCATCATTTGAGTGGACAGAGTTACAGTGGTGATTTTGAAGCTTGAGCTCTTCGAGGCTTCAGCAAAGAGACACTTCAGTCAGAGAAAGCAAAGAAAAGAAAACCCTCTTGATTAAGTTTTTTTTTTCTTTCCTTATATCTGCTCACCTAGGACAGAGGAGATGCCAGGTAGGATAGTGGAATGCTCCTCCTGTGGGATATGGAAAGGCAGGGAGACTGCCTGTGTCCCTGATGACCAGAACAGCGTGAAGTGCATCCAGTTGCAGCTTCTTACAATCTGCGTTAGGGAGTTGGAGTCTGCACAGAATCAATTATGTGTGACCGTGTCACACATAATTGCACTGGTTTCTAAAGTATATAATAACACAGAAGAACTCTGAGTTGGTTGGTTTTGTGTCCTGTAACACTATTTATCAAGTCAATGTTTTTATCTATTTTTGTTTTGCATTGTCTCCATTTCCACTTAATTTATCCCACTTTCCTACCAATTCCTTATATTTTCATTACAATGTAAATAGTATTGATTTGATTGTACAGTTAAACAATATAAAATCATTTGAATTTTTCACAAATTCAGCCATTTGATTCATTTCATTGAAGCTGAAAACTTGCTTTGCTATGGCTAGCCCTTTGATCGTGTTGCAATAGGCTTTTCTCATTGCCATTTCAAAACAAGGGACCATGAGTGCCACATGATTACATTAATGAACAAACACAAATTAGACTGTCTAGAATCAGGCCTGACCTTGGTTAGACTCATGGACCAATAGGCAAGCAGCCAGCCGTAATAGGAGATCATTTTCTTAATTGCTGTGTTAATTGATATAAAACAAAGAGAGTCAGATTAGTTGCACACACTTAAATGATCATTTCTCAGTCAATCCAGCTTTAATAACCGAGCAAATCTGATGCTTGTTGTGTAATTGGTAACTGTGACTGTTGTGCAATAGTCTACCGACAGCAGATTGTTGTTGGCAACAAGAAGACAAATGGTTGTTTCCACAAAAGAATAATTCAGGAAAGTCATCTATTCAACATGTTCTGATTAAATATGCTTGCTTCATTCTGGTAGATATGCTTACCATAAAGAACTATTCATGCACATTTTATAAACGCCATGACTCTTTCACGAATTGAAGGTTAGAGCAGAGAGAAAAGTTTATGAAGACTTCTGCCTCGAATTTCAGCAATGTCTGCAGCGTTAGTTGGTCAGCCTACTAAAGTTTTGTTCTTGGACCAGTCCTCAAGATATCCTGTAACTGAGCTGTCCATTGTAAGCCTTAGGACATTAACAGGTAGCAAATCTTTATAGAGCTTCTAAATATTATTCATTCTTCTTATGTGTAGCTGGATCAATACTTTCAAAATAAAGTTGAGTCATATTATAGCATTTACTTGTATCAAGCTCAGCTTGTGACAGCACTGGACATTGTACACTCAATGGCCACGTTTATTCGGTACCTCCTGTATTCATGGTCTTCTGCTGCTGTAACTATCCACTTCAAGTTATCGTGTGTTGTGCATTCAGAGATGCCCTTCTACGCACCACTGATGTGATTTGTGATTATTTGCGTTATTGTCACCTTCCTGTCAGCTCGAACCAGTCTGCCATTCTCCTCTGACCTCTCTCATTAACAAGGTGTTTTCACCCACGGAACTACCACTCACTGGATGTTTTTTTTAATTTTTGCACCGTTCTCTGTAAACTCTAAAAACTGTTGTGCATGAAAATCCCCAGGAGGTCAGAAGTTTCTGAGATACTCAAACCACCATGTCTGGCTGCAACAATCATTCTATAGTCAAAGTAACTTAGATCACATTTCTTCCCCCATTCTGAGGTTTGGGCTGAACAACAACTGAACCTCTTGACCATGTTTGCATGCTTTCATGCAATGAGTTGCTGCCACATGATTAGCTGATTAAGTATTTCTATTAATGGACAGGTGTACAGTGTACCAAATAACAAGCAAGAGAAAATGTACAGATGCTGGAAATCCAAGCAACACACACAAAATACTGAAGGAACTCAGCAGGCCAGGCAGCAGCTATGGAAAAGTGTACAGTAATGTTTTGGGTCAAGACCCTTAATCAGGACTGAGTTCCACCAGCATTTTGTGAGTGTACCTCATAAAGTGGGCACTGAGTGTAAGATCTGGGTTTTTGCATGCTCAACTCCTTATACATTAAGTGCTATGTTGCCCAGTATTGCCCATGCACGATTTGGATGAACAGCAGCTGCACCCGATGACCCCATGAGCTCTGTCTCAGAAGCCAATGATAGGCTGTCTTTAAAGAGGGTGAACCCTCGCAAGGTGGAAGGTCCTGATGTGGTACCGGGTAAGGCTCTGAAAACCTATGCCAACCAACTGGTGGGAGTACTCAAGGATATTTTCAACCTCTCACTGCTACAGGCGGAAGTTCCCACTAACTTCAAAAAGGCAACAATTATACCAGTGCCCAAGAAGAATAATGTGAGCTGCCTTAATGACTATCGCCTAGTAGTACTCACATCTACAGTGATGAAATGCTTTGAGCGGTTGGTCATGACTAGACAACTCCTGCCTCAGCAAGGACCTGGACCCATTGCAGTTTGCCTATCGCTACAATAGGTCGACAGCAGACGCAGTCTCAATGGCTCTTCACACGGCCTTAGACCACCTGGACAGCAGAAACACCTATATCAGGATACTATTAATTGACTATAGCTCAGCATTTAATACCATCATTCCCCAATCCTGATTGAGAAGTTACAGAATCTGGGCCTCTGTACCTCCCTCTGCAATTGGGTCCTCGACTTTCTAACCGGAAGACCACAATCTGTGAGGTTTGGTGATAACAGCTCCTCTTCGCTGACGATCAACACTGAGGTGTGTGTGTTTAGCCCACTGCTCTACTCTTTCTATACCCATGACTGTGTGGCTAGGCATAGCTCAAATACCATCTATAATTTTGCTGATGATACACCATTGTTGGTAGACTCTCAGATGGTGACGAGAGGGCGTACGGGAGCGAGATATGCCAACTGGTGGAGTGGAGTCGCAGCAACAACATTGCACTCAACGTCAGTAAGACGAAAGAGCTGATTGTGGACTTCAGGAAGGGTAAGACCAAGGAACACATAGCAATCCTCATCGAGGGATCCGAAGTGAACATAGAATATAGAACATAAAATAGTACAGCGCATTTCAGGCCCTTTGGCCCACAATGTTGTGCCAACCCTTAAACCCTGCCTCCCATATAACCCCCCAACTTAAATTCCTCCATATACCTGTCTAGTAGTCTCTTAAATTTCACTAGTGTATCTGCCTCCACCACTGACTCAGGCAGTGCATTCCACGCACTACCCACTCTCTGAGTAAAAAACCTTCCTCTAATATCCTCCTTGAACTTCCCACCCCTTACCTTAAAGCCATGTCCTCTTCTATTGACCAGTGGTGCTCTGGGGAAGAGGCACTGGCTGTCCACTCTATCTATTCCTCTTAGTATCTTGTATACCTCTATCATGTCTCCACTTATCTTCCTTCTCTCCAAAGAGTAAAGCCCTAGCTCCCTTAATCTCTGATCATAATGCATACTCTCTAAACCAGGCAGCACCCTGGTAAATCTCCTCTGTACCCTTTCCAATACTTCCACTTCCTTCCTATAGTGAGGTGACCAGAACTGGACACAGTACTCCAAGTGTGGCCTAACCAGAGTTTTATAGAGCTGCATCATTACCTCGCAACTCTAAAACTCTATTCCTCGACTTATGAAAGCTAACACCCCATAAGCTTTCTTAACTACCCTATCCACCTGTGAGGCAACTTTCAGGGATCTGTGGACATGTACCCCCAGATCCCTCTGCTCCTCGACACTACCAAGTATCCTGCCATTTACTTTGTACTCTGCCTTGGAGTTTGTCCTTCCAAAGTGTATCACCTCACACTTCTCCGGGCTGAACTCTATCTACCACTTCTCAGCCCACTTCTGCATGCTATCAATATCTCTTTGCAATCTTCGACAATCCTCTACATTATCCACAACACTACAAACCTTTGTGTCGTCTGCAATCTTGCCAACCCTTCCTTCTACCCCCACATTCAGGCTGTTAATAAAAATCGTGAAAAGTAGAGGTCTCAGAACCGATCCTTGTGGGACACCACTAGTTACAACCCTCCATTCCCAATGTACTCCCTCCACCATGACCCTCTGCCTTCTGCAGGCAAGCCAATTCTGAATCCACCTGGCCAAACTTCCCTGGATCCCATGCCTTCTGATTTTCTAAATAAGCCTACCCTGTGGAACATTGTCAGATGCCTTACTAAAATCCATGTAGATCACATCCACTGCAACACCCTCATCTATATGCCTGGTCACCTCCTCAAAGAACCCTATCAGGCTTGTTAGACACGATCTGCCCTTCACAAAGCCATGCTGACTGTCCCTGATCAGACCATGATTCTCTAAATGCCCAGAGATCCTATCTCTAAGAATCTTTTCCAACAGCTTTCCCGCCACACACGTAAGGCTCACTGGTTTATAATTACCCGGACTATCCCTACCACCTTTTTTGAACAAGGGGACAACATTCGCCTCCCTCCAATCCTCCGGTACCATTCCCGAGAACAACGAGGTCATAAAGATCCTAGCCAGAGGCTCAGCAATCTCTTCCCTCACCTCATGAGGAGAGTGAGCAGTTTCAAGTTCCTGGGAGTCAAGATCTCTGAGGATCTAACCTGGTCCCAACATATCGATGCAGTTATAAAGAAGGCAAGACAGGGACTATACTTCATTAGGAGTTTGAAGAGATTTGGTGATCAACAAATACATGTCAAAAACTTCTATAGATGTACCATAGAGAGCATTCTGACAGGCTGAATCACTGTCTGGTATGGAGGGGCTACTGCACAGGACTGGAAGAAGCTGCAGAGTGTCGTAAATTTAGTCGGTTCCATCTTGGGTACTAGCCTACAAAGTAGCCAGGACAGCTTCAAGGAGCAGTGTCTCAGAAAGGCAGCATCCAGGGCATGTCCTTTTCTCACTGTTACCATCAGGTAGGAGGTACAGAAGCCTGAAGGCACACACTCAGTGATTCAGGAACAGCTTCTTCTCCTCTGCCATCTGATTCCTAAATGGACATTGAGCCCGTGAACACTACACTTTTTTAGTATATATTATTTCTGTTTTTGCATGATTTTTAATCTATTCAATATAAGTATACTGTAATTGATTGATTTATTTAATTATTATTATTATTTCTATTTATTTTATTTATTTTGTTATTTTTCTTCTTCTATATTATGTATTGTATTGAACTGCTGCTGCTGTTAACAAATTTCACGACAGATGCCTATGATAATAAATCTCGTTCTGATTCTGAGCTTTCTTGCATCCACAACAATCTTTAAAGTGATGGCAGGACTTTAGCAGAAGAACTCCCGCTCAATAGAATATTTTCCAAACTTTATTTAATAATTGACACACCTGGTAAGGTAGTATAAGATTCTAAATGGCTTCTGTAAGTTCTTTTAAGAAATGTAATTATGGATGGTGTACTGGACTTTCAAATAAAAATAGATTAATATTTGAGATAACTGCATTTTCAGTTGCATTAATCAAATGACAAACATTCCTGCTCCAAGTGTACTAAAGTAAGTTTAAACTGCTGCTTGAATTCACTGGTTCATGGAAAGTTATATATTTGGTGATATGAACAGACATCTAAGCAAAACAAAAATCACTTCTGAAGAGTTTAGGAGGGAAGAAATTTCAGAAATCAGAAATGCGGAGGGGCTTGGGATTCCTTCTGCAGGATTCCGTAAAGGTTAACTTGGAGGTTGAGTCAGTGGTAAGGAAGGAAAATGCAATATAGCCTTCATCTTGTGAGAATAGATTGAGTGAACTTGGCTTTTTCTCCTTGGAGCGACGGAAGATGAGAGGTGACTTTTCAGAGGTGTATAAGATGATGAGAGGCATTGATTGTGTGGCTAGCCAGAGGCGTTTGTCCCAGGGCTGAAATGGCTAGCATGAGGGGGCATAGTTCTAAGGTGCTTGGAAGCAGGTAAAGGGGGATGAAAGAGGTAAATTTTTCACACAGAGAGTGGTGGGAGCATGGAATGCACTGCCAGCAACAGTGGCAGATGTGGATACAATAAGGTATTTTAAGAGACTCTTAGATAGGTACATGAAGCTTAGAAAAATGGAGGGTTATGTGGTAGGGAAATTCCTGCAACACTTCAGTCGGTGACATTGACAAGGAACCGGATTATCCACGGGGCCACATCCCAGCGGCACATGTCCTCTGGGCTGCACCTAGAGATATCGAAATGCCAGGTCGCATCACTAGTCCGAGAATAAGAACTCAGTGGCCGTTGAGAACTGTAGTTTGAGCTGCAGCTGTAGATCATGGAAAAGAAAAGAAAGACATGAAAAAAAGAAGAAGAAATTGTTTCATGACGAACTGGAAGAGGTCACCTACATCTTCAGAAACATCTGACACCATCCTTAGCTCCTTCCACTCCAAAAAAAAAGACGTGCTGACATTGGAAAGGATCCAGAAGGGGTGCAACAGAATGATTCCAGGAATGTAAGGTTTAATATATGAGCAGCATTTGATAGCTGCGCGCCTGTTTAGAAGAATGGGCGGGGGGGGGGGGCGCAGAAATCTCATTGAACCTATCTAATATTGAAAAGTCTTGCTGGAGTTGACATGGAGAGGCTGTTTCCTGTAGATGGGGATTCTAGGCCCAGAGGGTACAAGTTCGGAACATAAGGACATCCCTTTAGAACAGAGATGAGGAGCAATTTCTTTAGTCAGAGGGTGGTGAATCTGTGGAATTTACTGCCATAGGTGTCTGTGAAGCCAACTCATTGGTATATTAAAAAAAAGAGTTGATAAGTTCTTGATTAGTAAACGTGCCAAAGGTATTGGGGAGAAAGCTGGAGAATGGGGTTGAGAGGGTTAATGAAACTACTCTGATGCAATGCTTGTACAGTGCAAGCTACAGGGTAGACTGCAGTATCCCTTATTTGGAAGTTTAGTCCTACCTTCTCTGATTACTTTCCTTCATCACCAGCATTCTTATGGCCCTTGATCACCTGCCTGCCCTCCCCCTAAGTTATGATCGAGTTCAAGTTCAAATTTATTGTCATCTGATGGTACACATATACAACAAAACAAAATGACTTTCCTCCAGACCACAGTGCACCCATAAAATATATATCACACTCTGCACATAAACCAAGGTATTACCATAAATAAGTTAATAAAATATAATTCAAAATACATGTAGTATGCAGCACAGGTAGATAGTAAATATTAAACTGCTCACTGTCCTAGTGACAATACCTTGGTGGTGGCAGAGTATTCATTAATTATCACCACCTGAGGGGAGAAGCTGTTATCCAGTTTGGTAGTCCTGGTCCTGATGTTCCTGTACCTCCTTCCCAATGGTAATGAGTCAAAGAGATTGTGGGATGAGTGGTAAGGATCCTCAACAATGCTTTGGGCACTTTGTCTGCAATACTCACAGTAAATGTCACAGGTTGGGTGGAGGGAGATGCTTTCGGTAGTTTTGACTATCCTCTGTAGGGTCTTGCAGCTTCCGTACCACACAATGATGCAGCCACACAGGACACTCTCAAAGGTATGCCTGTGGAAAGTTGTTAGAATATGGGCAGGGAACCTTGCATGTCTCAATCTCTTCAGTAAGTGTAGATGCTGCTGTGCCTTCTTGACTAGTGAGAAGATGTTAAGGGTCTAGGTTAGATTGTCCATTATGCTCTTCACTCTCTTCATAGCAGAACCATTGATGTGCAACAGAGAGTGGCCAACCTGTGCCTTCCTGAAGTCCACAATCATCTCTTTTGTCTTGTCCATGTTGAGACTCAGATTGTTCTTCTTGCACCATTTGACAAGCCTCTCTACCTCCTCTCTGTATCTCAACTCATCATTGTTGCTGATGAGGCCAACAACTGTCTTATCTTCACTGAACTTGATGTGGTTTGCGCTAAACCTGGCAGTGCAGTCGTGACTCAGCTGCATGAGCAGTAGCGGCCTGAGCACACTGCCTTGGGGGGAGGAGGGGAGCAAGCAGCATGATGGAGGTCAAGGTGTTACTACGGACTCGGAATGACTGGGGTCTTTTCATCAAGATGTCCAAGATCCAGTTACAGAGAGGGGTGTTGAGTCCCAACATGAACTGTTTACCCTCCGGCCTCTGAGGGATGATCATGTTGAATGCTGAGCGGAAATCGATGAATAACATCCTGGCACATGAGTTATTATTTTCTAGGTGGAATTAGATGCAGTGCAGGGCTGAGGCTATGGCATTATCAGTTTGAGGGACAGGTGAACATGGAAGTCTCCCTACCTCTTCATTTAACTCCCATCTGACTCCTCATTGAGCTCCCGGCTCTGATTGATGTGTTTTAGCTCTGTTGTTGATTTAATGCTACGTTGTAACCTGCACAGTAGTTGGCACCAGTATGGAGGCATAATACTTTGTCGTATCACATAAGCACCAGAAACAAAACTAAGAAATGAACCTGATCCATCCTCTGTGACTTGACCACAACATCAAGTCTAGATTAACCTTCTCTCTACCATCCCCGATTCTGTATCTCTTCCCCTCTATCCTGTCCTATCCCTCACCTCACCATCCACAACACAAGAAGTTTCCTTCATTAATGAAGGGAGCTAGCAGACAACGTGCCTCTGAACTTAAGGCCTCCTCTGCTATCCAATCACTTTACAATTTCCAGTCTGGAGTTTTGAATTCACTTGAAGGTTACCAGATTTTTTTTGTTATTTATTTGAGTGAATGACACTTACTCCCCTCCTGTAAATACCATCAAAATTTCCCCTGCACCATATCCCATCATTACCAATTTTAGATAATTTGATTGTATTAATAAGAAGGGATGATTTAATAATGAATTGATTTGTTATTTTTTATGTGGAGGCTGGCCCATGAGGGCAGATTGTGCAATAAAGCTGCTGTTCCGTTCATTTAAGGCAATTGACCAAATAATCCAGGTCTCTATCAGTTCCACCCAACACGAAACCATCTCTATAGCAATTCTGAAGTTTCACTGATCTTTCAATGCAACACCAAAAAAAGGTCAATTTTTCATAAGATGTCTGCAATTTCCTCATTTCCTTGTAGTTTTGATTCTAATGCTGATCTGGCAATGACCCAATCCAGAATTCTCTGCTTCCACACTGGAGCCAGCTGCAGTGCAGTGCCACATGGTACCATGACATCAACTATAGAGTGTAACAAGCCTGAAGTCTGTAACTGCAAAAACTCACAACAGATGTCCTAATCTATGTGCCAGACAGGCTTCTAATCCTGATGGACAAGGGACAATATTCCGAGTAAGTGATTTGAATCCACGTTCTCTGACCAGGTAGACATAAGAGAAGACATCTTAATAGCAGCAGTTCATAAAAATTAAGACAGACTGAAAGTATTCCAGCAATTAAAATTTCTTTCTTAATTTTATATTATAAGTCCATGCTACCAGGCTGAGATATGACTTGACAAAATAGCATTTGAAGCTGGAGACACAAGTGCCTGCGACAAGGGAAAAGAGACACAAGCGAGATCAAAAGGAATTGAGCGGCTGGAGGGACTTAGTGCATCAGGCAGCATGTGTGATGGCAAATGAATGGTGAATGTGTTGCCTCTCAGACTGAAATGGTAGAGGGGAGATAATCAGTATAAAGGGATGAAGTGGCAAGAGCTGGCAAGTGATAGGTGAGAAGGAGCTGATTGGCAGATGGAATCAGGTGGAGGATTTAAGAGTGGAGGCAGAGACAGAGGTTGGGTGGTGGTAAGTGGAGACAATAAAAGGCTGCAGATTATGGAATTTGATAAGAATGGTCAATGCCAGATATGAACTTGGATGCATTGTTTTTAGTGGACGCTATCACAGACCAGGGCGTCTTAGAGTTTGGAGATCAATTCTGGCCCCATTCTGTAAAGATTCTCTGTACGTCCTCCCCGTACAATGTGTTGGTTTTCTCTGGGTCCTCCAGTTTTTCTGCCACAGTCCGAAGATGTACCCGGTAGGTGAATTGGTCATTGTAAGTTGCCCATGGTTAAGCTAGAGTTTGGCAGGTTTGCTGGGGCAGCGTGGCTCGGAGGGCTAGAAGGGCCTACTCCGCACTGTGTCGCAAAATAAAACAAATAAACTTCAGGGGTTAGGGATAGAGAACCCAGAAGAAGGAGTATGTGGGTGATGAGCAGAAATAGCGAAGTAGCCAAAAGAAAGTGGGTGAAGGGGCGCAGGAGAGTTGAAAAGAAGGGTGTATATGCGAAGGCCTGTGGGGGTCAGACAGGGAAAGAAAGGGACAGAGGGTGAACAGGTTACCTAAAATTGGAGGATTCAATGCCATTGATTGCTGACAACCTAAGGAGAATGTGATGTGCTGTTCCTCTAGTTTGCACTTGGCCTCACTCTGCCAGTGGAGGAGGCCAAAGACAGACAGCATCATGTGGGAATGGGAGTGAGCTGCAGTTGGTCACTGCGGACAGAGTGCAGGGGCTTGGCAAAGCAGTAGCCCAGTTTGTACTTCGCCTCACTGGGCTGAGGAGACCACATCGAGAGAACCAAATGCAATAGTTGGAAGAGATGCATGTAAATTTCTGTCTCATCTGGAAGGGCTGTTTAGGTGCCTGGATGGAAAGGAGGGAGGAGGTGTCACCTTCCGTGATTGCAGGGGAGCATTCCAGCAGACAAGGAGGGACAGATGGCAAGAAAGTCACAGAGAGATTAGTCTCTGCCGAAGTTAGAAAGAGGAGGGAGGGGAAATGTGACTGGTAGTGGAATCCTGTTGTAGCTGGTGGAAATGCTGAAGAATGAGGTGCTGGTTGTGAAGGCTGCTGTAGTGAAAGTTAAGAACTAAGAACTATCTGTTGGGAGGAGGGGTGAGAGCAGAAAAATGGGGACTGGAGAAGATGTGGGTGAGAGAACTATAGTGGATTTTGTAACAGTGGGTGGTGGGATGGGGGTAGGGAGAGACTGGTGGGAGGTATGTCTCCTGAAAAAGGAGGATATCTCAAACATCCTGGAGTGGAAAGCCTCATCTAGAAAACAGATGTTTTGGAGACGGATAAACTGCAAGAAAGAGATGGTATCCTTAAGGAGACAGAATGGGAAGAGATATATTCTGGGTGTAGCTATGGATTTGTAATTGTCAGTGGATAGTTCATCTCTTGATATGGAAACAGAAAGATCAAGAACGGGGCAATGGTGTCAGAAATGTTTTAAGTGAATTTGAGGGCAAGGTAGAAGTTAGTAGCAAAGTTGATGAAATTGCTAAGTTCAGCACAGTTGCAGAAGACAACATCAATGCAGTCATTGACTTAGCAAAGAAGGAATTGGGGAGTGTTGGTAGAGTTGGTTTCAAACAAAAACTTCGTGTAGCAATGAAGAGGCAGGTGTAGGACTGGAAGCTGCTTCTAGAGAGCAAGTAAGTGTCAGAGCGGTGGAAGATATTCAAGAAGGAGAAAGTGAATGTCAGATGTAATATGTTTCTGATCGGAGAAGAAGGAAAGCTCCAAATTCTCGCTCAGAAGGATGTACAAGAAAATCTGGGGATGTATAATGCATTTGATGTCAACTATTTGGATTTTAAACTGAGATTTGGCCATATCCTGCATGACAGAATGAACTGGAGCTAAAAAGCCACGCAATCCAGGAAAAATGGAAAACTGGTTTAAAAATTGGTTTGATGGGAAGAAGACAAATTTTGATGGTTGATAGTGTTTATTTTGGATCATTCCAAAGTCTCTTGTTTTAGTTGCAATTATTAATGACCTGTACTTGTATGTAAGGACCACAATAGGCTCTCAATAATTAGGAAGAGATTTCTAGCTGTAGTAAGTTATTAGACTGTTCAAGAGGTTCAGGAGTGACAAATAGAATTGAATTTGGAGAAGTATGATGTGAGGAGGGTAAATGAAGCAAGAGAATACATGATGAATGGCAAGCACCTAAAAATTGTGGAGAAACAGAGGGATCGTAGAGGGTATGTCTACAGATCACTGAACATAGAGGGAGAGGTAGATAAGCTGGTTGTGAAACATTTACCTTCTTTGGCTGAACAGAAATCTATGACAGAAATATACACACAGAATTTAGGCCAGCTGGAGTACTATTCACAATTCCGATTGGAGCACAACAGGAAAGATATGGTAACTCTTCAGAAGATGGAAAGAAGATTTTCAAGGATCGCAGAATTATGCATATGAGCAAAAATTGACTTGGCTGAGTTTGCTTCCTTTGGATCAAAAGCATTTCAGGAGAGATTTAATTCATATGTGCTAAACTATGAGAGGCAGGGTGAATAGGAAATACTTACTTTTATTAGTGGGAGTTGATAACTAGGGGGCACGGAATTCAGTTAATTGGTGAAAGGATTAATAGAAAGTTACATGCTTTATCGAGAGAATTATACTATCTAATTTCTAGGAAAGTAATTTATTGTTACTGGGGTTTATTGAGTAGGAATTTATATTTTAGGATAGTTTCAGTTTTATATTGATATGTGAAATTATAATGACCATTGAATTATTTCACTGTGGGGAAGATAACAATAGAATTGCTTTTCTTCTGGCTCAATGCTCATATTTATAAAGACTGAAAAACATAGTAGTTCCTTGCTCTGCTTTGCAGTGATATCTTTTACATTTAATGCTTTAAAAGGGATGTAATCCTCATTACAGTGAAATTACTAAGTCCATTCACTAATTTCAACTTAAAATTACATGGTGCTTTTAATGTGGAAAAGGGCTCACAAGATATTTCATGGAGGCATAAGAAAAAAATACATGCAAAGGTAGAATAGCCAAATGCCTACTTAGGCTTTAAGGTTGATTTTTTTTTAAGAGGAGGCATAGGGAGACAAGACAGTATTCCAGGAAGGGATATATCAAAGAGTTAGAATGAGTGTATTGAGTCAAGAAGTAAATGAAAAACAGAATAAGAGATTTATAGAGGCAGGAACAGGGCTGTCAGAAGGTAGAAGTAGGTGGCCAGTATAATGGAACAAACATCCAATCAGAAACTTCCTATGGGTCAAACAGATTATCAGCAGTTTGGATTAGTCTGAGTTAGTACCAGGAGTGAAATCAAGTCAATAGCAAACATCTGATGCTTGTGACAAATGAATACAGTGTTCCGACCTTCATAATTTTAGTTGAAATTTGAAATGATTCTGAGATAGGTTTCAGATAACTTCACAATTTTAGATGGACCTGCTTTCACTTGAGTAAGGGAAACATTAACCTCACTCTATAAACAGTCCAATCAGAAGCAGAGCAAGGGTAGACACGTGGGTGGAGCGTGTTGCCAGTTGGTGTTGCTGAACATGACACATTGTTGTGTAAATGTCTGCTACCTAGAATGAAATGACTTCATTGGAAAGAATTCAGGAAGTAGATGATGATGCTTTGAATCTATAGTACATTTTGTGCTATCAACTGGTGATGAATTTATCAGTAATGGTGCCTGATACTGATGACAAAGACAACTCTGTGTATACAGGAGGCCAAGGAAAAATTAGTTGGATTTCATCAGTAAAAGTATAAAATTAAATATGAAGATAATTCAAGACCATTACGTAAACAATTATTGGTTCAAGCAAGGAGAACTTAATACATAGGGGAAATAGAGGAGAGGTGGCAAGGAGCATGTGGTTCACCAAGCAGAAGCAATGTAGAGGAAGATGCTGTTCTCAGCAACTAATCCTTTCTTACAGCACTTTCTTATGCTAGATGATGCAACACTTCTCCTTTGACCTCACCATTCAGGAATACAAGCAGTCTTTGCAGGTGAAAGAGCGATTGCATATCTTCCAATCTAGTGTATAGCATTCGGTGTCCATAATGTAAGGTCCTCCACACTAGAGAAACCAATACAGATTGGGTGATCATTTTGCAGAATATTTACTTCAGTCAGTAGTGGTGACCCTGAGCTTTCTTTTGCCTGACTCTTTAACCTATCCGAACTATTAGTCTGCGGCTTCCTATACTGTCACTGTGAGACCCAACACATGCTTAAGGGATGACACCTTATTTTCTGTCTGGGCATGTTGCGGCCTTATAGACAAAATATTGAATTGTACTACTTCAGGTAACTTGATTTCTTTGTCTTTATCAGTCATCTATCTCTAATATTAGCTCAGCTTGTTTTTATCGTCCTTTTTTTGTTCTCTCTAGAAATGAAGTAAATGCCAAAAATGATGTGCCGGGCTTGTATTTCTGCTCTGCATTTTACAACTCCTACAATCTTCTGTCTATATTCATTTGCCTATGTACTCTCCCTCCAACTGCTCCTATTAACCCTTTGAACTGATAAATTCACTTACAGCTCATTCCTGTGGTTGCCCTGGTTTTACCCTATCAGATACATCTCTCTGCCCCACACTCCTTGTAACTTAACAAGCTGGTTTGTCTTCTTTTCCATACTGTTGAAGGGTCTCCAGAATGATTCTTTTTTCTCTTCCTGCAGATGCAGTCCGACCTGCTGAGTATTTCTAACATTTTCCATTTTATATTTGGATTGCAGCTATGGAAACTATTGCTTGTGTAATTGATCAATTGATGCTTGTGTAATTGTGTAATTGTGTAATTGTTGCTTCTGGACATATTGATTTCACGATTGGACTTCCATTCTTCAGTGGACATTAACATTTTCAGAAGGATAGATCTAAACGAACAGTCATTTACATCTTAGACCATAAGAGGTAGGAGCAAAATTAGACCATTCAGCCCATCGAGCCTATTCCACAGTTTCATCGTAGATAATCCATTTTCACAGTCTCCTACCTTTTCCTCAAAACCTTTCGCACCCTGACTAATCAAGAACCTATCAACTTCTGCCTTAAATACACCCAATGACTTGGCCTCCACAGCCACTTATGGCAATGAATTTCACAGATTCACCATCCTCTGGCTAAAGAAATTCTTCCTGAATTGCATTCTATATGGATGTCCCTCTATTCTGAGACTGTGCCCTCTGGTCCCAGACTCCTTCTCCACTGTCAGAATCATCCTCTTCACATCCACTCTATCCAGGCCTTTTGACATTGGATAGCTTTCAATGAGATCCTTCCTCATTCTTCTCAGTTCCAGGGAATACAGGCCGAAAGCTGTCAAATGCACCCCATATTTTGAAGTTATAAAACATAACAATAAATGACCAAAAACTGCTTACAATACTCCAAGTGAAGCCTCACCAGTGCAGTATAAGGCCTCATCAGTACAAAGCTGCTTTTATATTCTAGTCCTCTCAAAATTAATGCTGGCATTGCATTTGTTTTCACAGACTCAACCTGCAAGTTAACCATTAGGGAGTCCCGCATGAGGACTCCAAAATCCCTTTGCACCTTGGAGTTTTGAATTTTCTGCTCATTTTGAAAATAGTCTATATTTTTGTTCCTTCTACCAAAATGCATGTCCATACATTTCGCAATACTCTATTCCATCTGACACTTCTTTGCCCATTCTCCTAACCTAAGTCCTTCTGCAGCCTTCTTCCTCAACACTACCAGCCCCTCTAGTTACCTTCATATCGTCCACAAACTTGGCCATAATGCCATCAATTCTATCATCCAAATCATTGATATATAATGTAAAAAGAGGAGGTCCCAACACTGACCCCTGTGGAACAACACTAATCACCGGCAGCCAATCAGAGAAGGCTCCCTTTATTGCCACTTAATGTCTCCTTTCAATCAACCAGCTCTCTATCCATGCTAGTATCTTTCCTGTAATACCATGGGTTCTTATCTTGTTAAGCAGCCTTGTGTCAGGTACATGGTCAAAGGCCTTCTGAAAATATGAGTATACAAGATCCACTTATTCTCCTTTCTCTATCCTGCTTGTTATTTCCTCAAAGAATTCCAACAGATTTGTCAGGCAAGATTTTCCCTTAAGGAAACTATACTGACTTTGGCCTATTTCATCATGTACCTCCAAGTTTTCCGAGGCCTCATCTTTAACAACTGACTCCAGCATCTTCCCAAACACTAAAGACAGGCTAACCTGCCTAAAACTTATTTTTTTCTGCTTCCCTCTCTTCTTGAAGAGTGGAGTGATATTTGCAATTTTCCAGTCTTCCCGAACCATGCCAAAATCAAATGATTCTTAAAAGATCATTACCATGCTTCCACATTCTCCCCACTCACCTCTTTCAGAACCCTGGGGTGTAGTCCATCTGGTCCAGGTGACTTATCCAAATTCAGATCTTTCAGCTTCCCAAGCACTTTCTCCCCAGGTATTGCAAGGTACGTGTGATAAGGTATTTAATTGTGTATTTATGTATGATTAGAATTTGGTTTAATCAGTTATGATTAAAGACTTTGTTTAAATTATACTTGCAAATAACATAGATTTCTTCAGAAGCATGAAATAATGCAACAATTAGACTAGCTTACCTCCAGGATACCTGAGCATTTAAAGTGTCAGGGCACAACCTATCTGATTATACCTGCACTGTGAAACTGGGATCTGTACAATTCCTAGCAGGAGCTGCATGGAACGGAGGATGAGCCAGCAGGTTTACAAGTAGATGACGGATGTAACATGAATGTAAGAAAGGACAAACCAGTGATTGGGTACAAATGCAGACAGAGCAAAGAGTTAAGTTGTATCACAAAAACAAAATTCAAAAGGCCGAAGAACGCAAGACTGAAGGTGTTGTATTTAAATGTGCGTAGCATTCAGATTAAGGTGGACAAACTCATGGTGCAATTAGAGATTGGTCAGTATGACATTGTGGGCATCACTGAGCTGTGGCTGAAAGAAGGCCTTGGTTGGGAGCTTAACATCAAAGGATATTTTTTATATCGAAAGGACAGGCAGGTAGGCATAGGCGATGGTGTGGCTCTGTAGGTAAGAGATAGAATTACATCTTTAGAAAGAGGTGACACAAGGTCAGAGAATGTTGAGTCTTTGTGGGTGGAGTTAAGAAACTGAAAAGGTAAAACAATAATTTATTATGGAATCACATATAGGCCTCCAAATAGTCATAGTCATAGTCATAGTCATACTTTATTGATTCCGAGGGAAATTTGGTAAGTAGCCAAGATGTGGGGCTGTGATTGCAAAGGGAGCTGGAAAAGGCGTGTAATAAGCACAATTGTAATGGGGAACTTCAATATGCAAGACGATTTGGAAAATCAGTTTGGTATCAGATCACAAGAGAGGGAATTTGTTGAATGCCTACGAGATGGCTTTTCTAAACAGCATGTGTTTGAACCTACTCAGGAAAAGGCTATCTTAGACTGGGTGTTGTGTAATAACCCAGATATTATTAGGGAGCTTAATGTAAAGGAACCCTTGGGAGACACTGATCATAACATGATTGAATTCATACTGCAATTTGAGAAGGAGAAGCATAAGTCACATGTATCAAAGGAATAAAGGGAATTACAGAGGCATGAGAGAGGAGTTTGTCCAGGTGGATTGGAGGAGAATACTGGCAGGGATGACGGCAGAGCAGATATGGCTGAAGTTTCTGGGAATAGTTCACATGGCACAGGATAGATATGTCCCACAGAAGAAGTTGTTCTCAAATGGTAGGGGTAGGCAACTGTGGCTGACAAGGGAAGTTAAGGACTGCATAAAGGCCAAAAAAAAGGGCATATAGGGTAGAAAAAGTGAGTGGGAAGCTGAATGATTGAGAAGCTTTTAAAATAAAACAAAAGGTAACTAAAAAATCTATAGGAAGTGAAAAGGTGATATATGAGGGCAGACTAGCCAATAATATAAAGCCGGATACTAGAAGATTTTTTCAGTTATATAAAGAGTAAAAAGGAGGTGAGAGTTGATTTTGGACAACAGGAAAATTATACAGGTACTAGTGAGGTAGTAATGCAGGACAAAGGAATGGTAGATGAACATAATTGGTACTTTGGATCAATCCTCACTGTGGAAGACACTAGCAATGTGCCAGAAGTCCGTGAGTGTCAGGGAGCAGCAGTGAGTGCCATTGCTATTACAAAGGAAAAGTGCCAGGCAAATGCAAAGGTCTTAAGGTGGATGTCACCTGGACCAGATGGACTACATCCCTGAGTCCTGAGAAACATTGATGATGAGGTAATACTCTTTCAAGAATCACTTGGTTCTGGCATGGTCCCAGAGGATTGGACATTTGCAAACGTCACTCTACTCTTTAAGAAGAGAGGGAGGCAAAAGGAAGGAAATTATAGGCCATTTAGCCTAAGCTCAGTGGTTGGAAAAGTGTTTGAGTCTATTATTAAAAGGATGAGTTTCCAGAGTAGGCATTGCTGAGGAAGCAATGCGATTGCAGCAGGGCTTAAACAAATTGGAAGAATGGGCAAAAAAGTGGCAGACAGAGTGTAATGTTGGGAAATGTATGATAATCCATTTTAGTAAAAGGAACAATAGTGTGGACTATTATTTAAATGGTGAGAAGTTTCAAACTTCAGATGTGCAGAAGGATTTAGGAGTCCTCGTGCAAGACTCCCAGTAGGTTAATTTACAGGTTGAGTCTGTGGTAAAGAAGGCAAATGCAATGTTGGCATTTATTTCAAGGGAAATAGAATATAAAAGCAAGGAGATAATGCTGAGGCTTCATAAGACACCAGTCTGGCTGCACTTGGGGTACCGTCAACAGTTTTGGGCCCCATATCTCAGAAAGGATGTGTTGTCATTGGAGCCAGTCCAGAGGAGGTTCATGAGGATGACTCCATGATTGAAAGGGTTAATATATGAGGAGCACTTGGCAGCTTTGGGCCTATACTCACTGGAATTTAGAAGAATGCGTGGGGATCTCATTGAAACCTACTGAATGTTGAAAGGACTGGATAGGGTGGATGTGGAGAGGATGTTTTTTATGTGGGGGTATACAGAATTAGAGGGCACAGCCTCAAAATTGAGGGATGACCTTTTGGAACAGAGATAACGAGGATTTTTTTTTAGCCAGAGAGTAAAGAATCCGTGGAATGCTTTGCCATGGACTGCAGTGGAATCCAAATCCGTGGGTAAATTTAAGGCAGAAGTTGATATTTTCCTGATCAGTCAGGTCATCAAAAGATATGGTGAGAAAGCAGGGGTATGAGGTTAAGTGGGAGCCGGGATCAGCCATGACAGTATGGCGGAAAGTGTGGCAAATTACGGAGGCATTAGGCAGGAACTAAGAAGGGTTAATTGGGAACACTTTTGCTCTGGCAAGTCTACATTAGACAAGTGGAGAGTGTTTAAAGATCAATTACAAAGAGTATAGTAAAGGTATGTTCCTGTCTTAAGAAAGGACAGGGATAGAATGATAAGATAATCTTTGATGTCCAGGGAGGTGATGAATTTAGTCAAGACAATAAAGGAAAAGTATGAAAAGGTTTGGATGTTAGGATAAATGAAGCACATGAGGAGCATAAAGAAGCCAGAAAAGAACTATAGAAGGGAATTAGGAAAGTCAGAAGGGGCCATGAAAAGTCATTGGAAGTATGATAAAGGTGAATAAATGTATAAATACATTGTTTAGAGGTCAAGGTCAAGGAAGAGGAAGTGTTGGGTCTCCTGATGAGTATTAAGGTGGATAAGCCTCCAGGGCCTAATGGGATTTACCTCAGATTATTGAAGGAGGCAAGAGACGAGATTGCTGGGGCCTTGACCAGTATCTTTGTGTCCTCTCTATGCACAGGCGAGATCCTGGAGGACTGACGTGTGGATAGTGTTGTACCTCTATTTAACAAGGGAACAAGGGAAATCCTCGAACTATAGATCAGTGAGTCTCACATCACATGTAGAGAAATAGCTGAAGAAAATTCTTAAGGATTGGATATATGAGCATTTGGAAACCCATGGCTTAATTATGGAGAGCCAGCATGGTTTTTTTTTGTGGGGCAGGTCATATCTTCCCAACTTTATTGAGTTTTTTGACAAGGTGACAGGAGAGATTAATAAGGGTAGGGCAATGGATGTTGTCTACATGGATTTTACTAAGGTGTTTGACAAAGTCCCTCATGGACGGCTAATCGAGAAGATTAATTTTCATGTGGTCTGTGATGAATTAGCTGTTTGGATTCAGAACTGGCTTAGGATAGAAGGGAGAGGGTAGTCGTTGAAGGGATTATTCAAGCTGGAGGTTTGTAATTAGTGGTGTTCCACAGGGATCTGTGCTGGAACCTCTGCTGTTTGTGATGTAGATAAATGACCTGGATGGAAAGTAGATGGGTAGGTTAGTAAATCTGCAGATGATTCAAAGATTCGTGGAGTTGTGGATAGTAGAAGACTGGCAAAGAATACAGCATGATATAGATCGGTTTCAGTTATGGTCAGAGAAATGGCAGCTGGATTTTAATCCAGATAAATGTGAAGTGTTGTACCTTGGTAGGGCAAATGCAAGGAGACAGTACACTGTTAAGGGCAAGAACCTTGACGGTGTTACTGATTAGCGAGATCTTGGGATCCAAGTTCATAGCTCCTTGAAAGTGGCTACACAGGTCAACAGGTGGTTAGAAAAGCCTATGGAATGCTTGCTTTCATTGTTCGAAGCTCTGAGTTCAAAAGTCAAGAGGTTATGTTGCAACTTTGTAAAACTCTGGTTAGGCCACATCTGGAGTATTGCATACAGTTCTAGTTGCTCCACTTAGTAAGGATGTTGAAGCTTTGGAGAGGGTGTAGAAGAGGTTTATCAGGATGCTACCCAGTTTAGAGGGCATCTGCTATCACGAAAGTCTGGATAAACTTGGGTTGTTTTCTCTGGAGGGTTGGAGGCTGAGGGGAACTCTGATAGAGGTTTATAAGATTATGAGAGACATAGATAGAGTAAAAGGGAGTATTTGTTTCCCAGGGTTCAAATGTTTATGTCAGGGCATGTATTGAAGATGAGAGAGGGTAGGTTCAGGAAGATGTGAGGGGTAAGTTTTATACTCAGAGAGTGGTAGATGCCTGGATTGCACTGCCTGGTATGGTGCTAGTGACAAATACAATAGAGGCTTTTAAGAGATGTTTGGATGGGCATATGAATGTAGGGAAGGTGGAGGGATATGGACATTGTGTAGGTAGGAGGGATTACTGTTTTTTTGGACTTGTTTTTTAGCTGGTTCAGCACAACATTGTGGGCTGAATGGCCTGTTATTCTGCTCTGCTGCTCTATGTTCTATATTGCAAACAGCCCCCTGTCTACTAGGCTGGGATTACAACATGTGGCTCCAAAATGTATCATATTAAAAAGGCTGCAATCAGTGATGGAAGAGTCAGTTTGAGGCCTTCAAGTACATCGAACCTTGAAAATGAAAGCTGTGTTGAAATATTGGAGTAAAAATGGAATCTGGCTGGTAACAGGGTGACAGGATGCAGGAAAACTTTTATTTTTAGGATTTTCTATTCGTGTTGGTTGGGGAAAAAAGGAGGATGAAGATTTAAAGAAGTGGATAAAAGAAATTTATCCCAAAGCAGCATCTCGGCCCATAATGTTGACTGTACTCTTTTCCGTAGAAGCAGCCTGGCCTGCTGAGTTCCTCCAGCATTTTGTGTGTGTTGCTTGGATTTCCAGCATCTGCAGATTTTCTCTTGTTGGGATAAAAGCAATTTTCTGATTTTAGGAGCCCTGGATCAGAATTGTGGACAGAAATGCATTATTCAACAAAGGAAGCCTCCAGTCCTGGTTTGATGGCTCTGTATAAAGGATTCTGAATTATTAATGGTGAACTTAAACTTGGGGAAATGCATAGAAATAGTTGTTTTAGACTGAGGAATTCTTTGGAACCCTGGACAATTGAGATAATAGATTTTCTTGTGAGCTTATTTTTATTTAATGTTTCCATCATGCACATTTTTTCCTCTCTTATCTGATGTAGTGGAGCGTGTCCCATCTCTTGAAAGAAAGACTTTTTCATTCTTTTCCAGATTCCCTTTATACACTGAAATTGTTAAGCAAAATTATTTTTGTTTCATCTCCCTAGGGTGTTTGTGACCTACTTTTGATACTGGTTTACTTAGCTGCTCTTTCGTTGTGTTGGATAGATGCACGACAATATAAGATGCACAGACCAATCATAATGAAGAAATCATCAACAGTTCCCAAATGGCTTAGAGGAAATACATGATTGCCAACTAACTATTAACAACTTTTAAACTACTAAATTTTGTTTTATAATCGTAAAAATAGCAGAAGATAAGTTAATTCCATCATCAATGCATTTTGTGACAACTCTGGATGCTGTTCTGACTCTAACTTGTATTCAAAGGATGTTTGATGTAAAACCATTTAAACATCTTTCAAGAAAGAAGATAATGTTGCGCTCTGCCAAGTCCAGGATGTAATTTGCTGACTGGAAATTGGTAGAAAGTTTGGAACTTCCACTTGGATTCTGATCATATGTGCATCAAAGTCCAAGGCTTCTCTGTATTTGTGCAGTGAAATGCCAACAGTTCAGTAGAGAACTGCCAGCATTTACCATTAAGACTTGGATCAATGTAAGAGAAATCAAAATCCTATGAATGCTAGAAATCTGATGTAGAAGCAGAATGGTTTGAAGATACTCGGCACATCAGGCATCAATGGAGAGAATGGAATGACTAGAAATTCATCCCAGTTGGTCACACTAAATGCATTATTTGTTGCCTCAGTTTATCTTACCTTGCCTCTAATTTTCACTCCATTCTATGTTGGCACATGTACTGATTAAATTCTATTTTGATGCCATATCTGTAGGCACCACATTGAGGGCACAGGCTGACAAACATGCTGGCACATCATAAATGTTCATGGACTGAGGGAGAGGGTCCATAGATGGAGGAGATACAAAAGAGGAGGAAGAAGAATATCCCATATCCTCCTGTTCCTTCTGTTCTCTCTCTACTTTAATTTCGTAGTATCTGGATATTAAAGTACACCGTGCAATAATTTCCTCAGCAATGGTCTAAAAGGAGCAATACATGGAAAATGACAGTTTTTGATGTACGTATGTGAGAAATATATCAATGATTTGTGATGAGTTAGGTGAATCAAACTTTGTGACAGGCGTGACTCAACTGGAAATAGCTATAATTATGTCCCATTCTAAAAAAAATGATATTTCTTGTGTGATGTGATGAAGAAAAATTTTAATATCCCATTGCCCTGTGCATTTGATTGGAGTACATTTTAGTGAGCTGATATAACTTCTCAATTCCCTCCATCCACTCATGCATTGTTAATCATTCTCCTTTCTATTTCTGCTCTTTAACATAATCCACTGATTCTAAACTTTACTTTTCTCATCCTTTTCACAGCAGTGAGGCAGTTAAGTACTAACTGTTGTCCTTTGAAATGGCTGCCACATGAATATCAAATAAAAGTAGGACTAGAATAAACTATATTTACATGTTTCTTTGTGGTTGCAAGTTCTCTAGTAGCAAATCAATGTTTTGTTTTTTTTCAGTTTAGAAGCTATGCATGAAATGTACAAATATAGACATGGCAGTGCAGTGAACTATAAAACTGTGATCTCAGAGTGGGTCCATTCAATTTCTCCCAAATATACAACCACACTTATGTATGGATATTATGTGTTGGAAATCTTCAGAATAATTTAGATCTGCAGCATCATGAATCAGGGATAAAACCTGTCCTCATCCAACTGTTTTACCTCTTGGGTCAATACTGAAATGAAGGGTGTATTTGATTTTTTTATCTATATTTCTTTATGAGATAGAAGTAGACCACTCAATCTTTTGGGTCTAAGTCAGTTCTCAGAGTATTCTTCCACTCAATTTGCTTGTAGCCTTTGCTTTTACACATGCCTGTTAACATGCCATTAACTCTGTTATCAGCACTTACATTAAGGGTACTTACTGCAAGCAATTAACCAGAATATGGACAAAAGACTCAGCAGAAATCTGAGAGTTAGAAGGAGAAAATGCAAAGTCAATACAGACAGAACTGGTGACCAGAATCGAGCCCAAGTGTGAACCAACTGAACAAACTGCATTGCCAGTCTGCCACCATTGAAGTCAGGATATGCTTTTCCCAATGAGGTATGTTTGATTACATGATATTTCACTCAGTTAAGTAAAGGATAAGTCTCCATTGATAAAACAGGAACATAATAAAATAATAATCTTAACATATTCAATCCAGGAGTGAGAATTTTAATTCAGACATAGTCACTTGATCACTTCAGTGACTCACCAGTATTTCAGCAATCTTGTTCGAACATGAATCTAGAGGAGTTGGTGCAGTGTGATTTAATTGAAGAGCACTTCAGTATGATTTTGATGCAAAATGATATGTGATGCCTTGTCATAATGGGGAAATGTACGTCCTGGAAAGAGGGAATTCAGTATACTTTTGCTTGCAGTGTAACAGAAAGAAGTGAAGCCTAATCCAAAGTACAGCACAACAATCAATACTGATGTTCATCAAAAGACCATACAGAATCACAGTGTTTGTTTATCATGCACGACTCCCTTATTTATAATGTTGCTATGACTAACAGCCCTTGTATGAAAATCAACAACTTGCAGGAAAACTTACTTAAAATCATTTCATTTAAATTTGCCCTTCAACAAGTTTCATTTGTATCTATTGTGTAGATAAGGTTGACTTTGTCTTTGAATGATGTTTTCTTTTCAGTTTCTTCAGCAGTGATATTTTTTAAATAATCTCTTTCACGGATGTGCAGTATCTTCTCACTAAAGAACATGCTCACTTTCTAGTGGTTCTGTAGATATATCTGGGGAGAATAAAATATTCAATGGCCATTTAAACATTCCATGATCTGCCTACATCAAAATATCTTGCTTAATTTCCTTGCTTTTTTTTCATCAATACCATGCCCATCAGACAGTTGAACTATATTGTAGAATTTCAGTCAGCACCCCCATATGTGGGTGCCTGTCCCAGTTGTTGCATTTCTACATAAAAAAAACAATCACAAATGCTTACACATTTTAATACAGTGGGTTCTGGCTAACTGGGACAAATTGGGGCCAGAACATTTTGGCTCAGTTAAGTGGCTGCTTCAATTAGCCAATTTCATGTAAATAGTTAAAAAGGTGTAAAAAAAAGATAAAATGAGTTACTGATTATGTATTTAAATGAAATATAGAAAAACTTTGAACTCTACCAATAGTATTCCAGTGCGACGAAACTGTGTATTGGTACCGAATAGTTCTTGCTGCCGTGTATGCTGCCATCACTGTGAAATGTAGATAAAACATAGAACTGTACAAGTTAATAAAAATACAGATTATGTCAGCAAGAAAGAAATTATAATTAAAACTACAATCTTTGCCTTGTACTAATTCAACTAATATCTTATAAAAAGTATTTAAAAAACCCAATTCCAACATGGTGTGTGCTGACAGTGTATGCTGTGGTGTTCTTTTTGACTGTAAATGAACAAAATCAGTGCAGAAACCTAGTGCAGATAATGAACTGCTTTCAAACAATGATTTTGATGATTGTATTCTCCAAATCTCCATTTTCATTGTAACACTCAAGATGATTGTTGTTACCTTCAACTCCAATGTAGTCCCTAGTTTGTTGGAGTAGAGAAATCATTCCATTTTCACTCCTGGCCATTTCAGGCATCTCCAAGCTTGAATGCTTGAAACTGCAGTGAACAAACCAGTTCTGAATCGTCTTACTGTTTATTTGTTGACAACTATAAGTGACAAAAATCACTACTTTTTGAACACAAACACGCACAACTGACACTATTTAAAAAACTGTTCACTCTAAGCATAGTGTAGTGTCTAACAGCCACACAAGTGCGTGTGACTGCTGCTAGTTAGAAACTGTTCAGCAACAGTCTCCTGTCTCAATTAAGTGGCATAGTGTCCCAAATAAATGTAGGGAATCCTGGCTCTTTTCTCAATTTGTTTTTGATTTTTAAGATAAGTAGATGCCCTGATTAATCGATTGCCCATTAAACTGGAATCTATTTTATTTACCATAAATTCTAGCAATGATTTCTGAAACAATTCCCAGATCTTTCATCTTTATGCCTTCCTTTCACACTATATATACGCTGTGTTTTGATTTGGTTATTTTGAACTCAGGGTATGCATTTTGAAAAGTGGTCATAGGCTACTGGCAATAATTATGAAAATAGACGCTTTTCTCATTGTTTCTCTTCAATTATATTTTGGTTCCTTCCTTGTAAACTCATTTAAGGCCCAAGACACATGAGCCAGATGACTGGACTGGGTTATCAAACTAAGTGCTTTTATTTATTGCTCCTACAATTGTGGTAGGAGAGACAGAACTAATGACTTTGGTGCAACAGAAAACATAATATTTATGGTCATAACTATTAAAGTTTATGACCTATGAGCTGTGCTACCCAGACTACAAAAGTACTATTAACGAATACTTCACACAGTCCATGATCTTGTACAGAGGAATTTGAGAAGGGTTTAAAGATTGTATGAAAATACAGATACTCTGAATAAAGGTTTTAACAAATTAGAACATTATTGTTTGGCAGAATCGTTAGCACTCAATAGAGGTAGATGAAATTATACCTTAGATTAATTGTTGTCTTGTGGCTAAGCAACAGATGGTCTCAAGCAGGGAAGGATGATCCATTGGAAATGGGAGTGGAAAGAATATTATGTCAGTAGCTCATGTAAGACTTGCTTGAATCGTGTGGTGAGTTTGCTGGAGAGGGGATGAGATAAAACGTAGAACTGTACAGCTCTTGGACAGACCATTTGTCCCATGATGTCTCTGCTAACCATGATGCCAATTTGAACTGCATCTCTGCTTGTAAGTGATCTATATTCCCTGCTTGTTCCTGTGTTGCCTGAATGCCTCTTAAACATTGCTAATGTGTTCAACACTTCTCCTGGAAGTATGTTACAGGCACCTACCACTTTCTGCATAAATAAATTGCCACATACATCTCCTCTTTACAAAGTGGCCACTGAAGATTATAGTGTGCTTAAGGTTTAGCTGAAGAAATTGATGACTAGGAATGATGCCTGTTGGGTAAATTATCTGACAACACTGAGGCAATACAGAGCCTAAGGAGTTGACGAAGAGGTGAAGCTCTCCATTAGAGCTTCATAATGTCAGAACATTGGGAATTCAATGGAAATACTGGTGGACACGAAATATGTCAGCAGCTCCAGTAGCCTTAGAATTGTCAGGTTGGATCATTGAGGGAGCTTTGAGTTCTTCAAAATATATGTAGACTATAATCCATCTAGCTAAATTTGTGATTGATATAATACAAATATAATCATTTCTAAAACAGACATATATTCTCGCTACTTTCTTCATTCTTTTACACAGTTACAGGTATCTAAGCAATTTTGATTCAGGAAAGGCACACAGAGAGCCATTATTCAATTTCAGTGGTAAGTTCAAGTAGCTTCTAATAATCCTTCTGTTATTGGGCCAAATTTGTGATTCAACATAGCATGAAATCTAAAGTGGCACGTTATGGTAAGTGGAGTCACTGCTGATTAGACTTTGCTTTTGCTGTGTCTGAAGTGATTTTATGTCTTTTATTCACTTTATTGTTGATTCAGTGCTACATTAATGTGCATTCCTTGGACTCCCTCAGGAGAAGGTTATTTTTGGACATGTTCTGCTGAAGATGTTTTGAGGCATAAAAACCTATTCCTCCTGCTAGTCTAAATGTGTTAGTGAATGTAATTATTTAAATCACAAAAAAAAGCCAGGGTTATTTCTGCTCATAGCAAACCACACAATAAGAAAATACAGGAAACTCTATATTACTGCTGGACAAAATGCAAACTTGACTGGGAGTTTTAATAGGACATGATGTTGAGGCCAACTGTGTACAACAAGAAAGATTTGAAGTCAACGATCAAGTATGTAACATGAAGGTTAATGCAAATCTAAGGCTAGCTAGAAGCTGATCTCACCACTCCTCCTCTACTGATTTCAGCAAGAGTAGATTTAAAAGAAACATATCCTGTGACGACCTGTGTAAGATATACTTGTTTAAGTGGTCGCTGATCAGTCAGTCTTGAGCTTTCTCTAGGTGCCATGTGATGGGCTCGCTCTTCCAAAGCACTTTGCAGCCAATTACATCGTGTTGCAGTGTTGGAACCACAGTAGCCAATTTGTGCCAAGCAAGTTCCTGCAGATAATAATATGATGATGACCAGGTAATCTGTTGATATTGGTAATTGAATGATGAATAATTTCATCTGTGTTTGTTTGAAAGATACACGCGGAGAACAGTTAAAATCTTATCTGAAGGCTGCCAATCAGACTTTACAGAATTTTTTCTCAGCACTAAATGAACAGTTTACCACTTGCAATGTATGCCAGGTATGTTCAACTAACTCATCTAGGAATATTTTTTTTATATAATGAAAATCAACAATATGTGGTTTAATTTAGTTTATAGCTAGTAGCTACCATTCACGGGCAGTAAGAATTATGCTACTCATCACAAATCTTACCAGCTCATAATAAGATTGACTGCAGAGCAAACCTATTGCTGTGAGCTGCTTTTTGAGCAACAAGATTTGCTCTTTTTTACATATAAATGTCTTTTCACTTTAATAAAGATTTGCTGTGAAACAAACATGAGTTAGCTTCCATCTGGGGAGGTGATGGTGGTGTGGTGTGACTTTACATTTTGAAGGCAGCAAGTAAATTCATACACCAGTGGGTATTGGGAGTAACTACTGTATGTCAGTCTCCTAAGACACATGGTGCAGAGGTTTCAGAACTTTGGAGTTGAGTGCTGAGAATAACAGTGCCACAAACTATTTGTTTTCAGACCCAAGGGAAGAACTAGATCTTTAGAAATAAAGGAAATCATGTTTTTCAGGTCTTATTCAGGCCAACCAGCAGCCAATATAGAGGCTACACGTTTAAATTCCATCGAGGTCTGCTCTAAAATGATATGGCAGTGTGACGCAGCGCGCGCGGCTGTTCCGAATGATATCGTATGTGTTAAATAGGGGCATGCACAATCCTGATTTGATGGAGACAGCCGTGAGAAGCACGGAGGAACACCTGGAGAAACTTCTGAAATGCCCGCTTCGCTGCCGCTGCCACCATGCGATCGAGAACTCTGGAGGGGAAGGCCCCAAATCCTCGGTTTTGCCTATTGCCTGTTGCCGGGGCCAGGGTCAAAGCACTCGGCAGTGATGGTGCTCAGTGCTCGGGGTCAGAGGCTCGGAGTTTTCGGACGGAATCAAGAGTCAGCTGTGGTCGGGTGCTTCCAGAGTGCTGCATCGGCAAGTTTGCAGCACTTGGAGCTCATGGCAGGAAGAGTTTTTTTTCTTCCTTCTACCGTCTGCGTGAGATGATGGGACTTTCGAGAGACTTTGAGACTTTTCACCGTGCCCATGGTTTGTTCTTCATCAAATTATGGTATTGCTTTGCACTGTTGTAACTATATGTTATAATTATGTGGTTTTTGTCAGTTTTTCAGTCGGTTTGTCTTGTGTTTCTGTGATATCATTCTGGAGAAACATTGTATCATTTTTTAATGCATGCATTACTAAATGACAATAAAAGAGGACTGTGTGCCCTCATAATCTAATCTAATCTAATCCATATCACAGCAATCTGACAACTACTTAGATTGGCTGTTCTAAGGACCCTGAGAGATAGAGAAGCCCATAAAAATTTTATGTTGTTTTTAGTACAGTCTTCTAAATACTACGTCCTCACTCAATTTGAATGTAAAACCTCAAAATCCATTCCTCAGCATGAAATTCAACATTTGCAGGGTTATTTTGCGGTATTGCTCTGTGACAATGGTTTCTTGTTGATCAAAATATAATAATGTCAGATGCTGGCCCTCTTTTAATCAAAATGTTTCATTTCTTTTATGGTAATCTGCTTACCAATAAGCCGATATCTGAGATCAACCAAAGAAGAATAAATTTTTATAATTCAAAAACGTGTCAATTGTTCAGTCCTGGGAATAATATATTGTAATTTTTATGTTAACAATCCTTAGTAATCTTTTCATTATTCGGAATTAAAGTATTAGTAAACAGAAATGTTTATTCCTATTGTAAAATATACACAAAACACAAAGATGTTAGTGTAGGAAAAATGAAAAAAAATGAAAATATCAGTTTGGGATAGTTTTCCTGTGCAGATTTGAATATCTAGGATTTATTTTACTCTTTAGAATACAAATAAAATATATTCACAATACTGCATTACAGAAAAGCAAATTGCACACAACTTCCATCAGCCAGTCATTATCATCTGTAACAAAAAGAAAAGTGTTGGAAGAACCAAATGGGTCAAGCAACATCTGTAAATGCAAAAAAGTTTGTTGATATTTTGGCTCAAAACTTTCCTTCAGGGCTGAGAGCGTAAAGTATACAGAAGTGAGATGGAGGGATGAGGCAGAGCCCAATAGGACGGGTGGACCAGACAAGGTGGGGGAGGTTGATGGGCAGATAGAGCCAGGTGGGTTAAGGAAAATGGATGTGTTGAGATAGAAGCTGGTAGATGATATGTAGAAAGGTAGAGAGAACCTGCAAGGAATGGAAGAGGAACACAAGAAAAGTGAGTTACAGTACCTGAAAGTGGGAAATGAAATGTTCATGCCATTGGGGTGTAGGCTACACAAGTAGAATATGAGCTGTTGTTTGTTATGCTATGTAACTCTAAAACATAAAACTAATTGAAAAGAAAAAACAGAGCTAGAAAACTGTGTACATTTAGTTCAATGATAGTGAGGTGAGCAAATATGATGTGGTGACGTAATGAAATATGCTATTCATGTACTTTTCCATCTAATACATAATGAATTATTTAAACAAAATGCTTAATAAAAATATATTTATAATATTACTCAAATATTACTGAAATATTAAACACACTACATTCCTCCCTGCTTAGCTATAAATTCCAACTCAATATAGAATGCTTTTCAACTTACAGTATATATATTGTTTACTTGTGATGGAGAGCACTCGGTAAACACGCTCCTTAGACATGTCCACTCACACATATACAAACATTGCCTTGTCTTTCTGCTGTCATTGTGGTGAGTGTACGCACTCAATATCTTCCCTGGTATAGTCACAGAATTAACCCATTGTTCTCCCCCCCACCCCCCGCATTGCTACATACGTTCAGAGTCAGAACCAAAGTTTAGTTAATTTCATTCTTTATTTGTCCTTAAATGGAAGTGTGCAATTGTGTTGAGAAATCTCCTGTTTCATGTTGCCATCTCCAGACAGTTCTGCAGCATCTACTGGGCCCTAAACTGAGCTGATGCCCCTGGGCCGGCTTCATGATGCCTCTTCCGCCATATAATGTGGAATATCATTTTTTCAGTAATAGGGATGTGTAAATATGTAATGTTGTTTGTATACTGTATTTAACGTAGATCCTTCTGTTTATTTTGTAATATGATTGTAATTACATTGTGGGGTGCATCATGTTCTAATTCACACGTCTTAAGTTAACTTTGTTGGTAATTAAAGATGGTATGTCGTAGTACCAAGTTAAAGGAGCTCATTGTCCTCAGTGAGAGATAGTTAGGGGCTGCCAGGGGTTCACACTGACAAGAATAAGTATAGAGCCATTATTGTGTTTTCAGTAGATACCTTTTTGTAAATATTGTTATTTTTTCCACTATTTTTTGTAAGTTTGATTTTGATGCACCTAATAAACACCTTTGTACTAAAGTGCTAAGTGACTTCAACCAATTTTTTCTTTGATAAGTTATAGATCATAGCCCATGTTTTTAACAAAATTATAATATAATACAACTACTATATACAGTGGCATGCAAAAGTTTGGGCATCCCTGGTCAAAATTTCTATTCCTGTGAATAGCTAAGTGAGTAAAAGATGAACTGATTTCCTAAAGGCACAAAGTTAACGATGACACATTTCTTTAATATTTGGAGGAAGAAAACTTTTTTATTTCCATCTTTTACAATTTCAAAATAACAAAAAAGGAAAACGGCCCGAAGCAAAAGCTTGGGCACCCTGCATGGTAGTACTTCGTAACACCCCCTTTGGCAAGTATCACAGCTTGTAAATGTTTTTTGTAGCCAGCTAAGAGTCTTTCAATTCTTATTTGGGGGATTTTCACCCATTCTCCCTTGCAAAAAGCATCTAGTTCTGTGAGAGTCTTGGGCTGTCTTGCATGCACTGCTCTTTTGAGGTCTATTTACACATTCTCGATGATGTTTAGGTTGAGGGACTGTGAGGGCCATGGCAAAACCTTCAGCTTGCACCTTTTGAGGTAGTCCATTGTGGATTTTCAGATGTGTTTAGGTTCATTATCCTGTTTAGAAGCCATCCACTTTTCATCTTTGGTTTTTTTACAGACGGTGTGATGTTTTCTTCCAGAATTTGCTGGTATTTAATTGAATTCATTCTTCTTTCTACCAGTAAATGCTCCCTGTGCCACTGGCTGAAACACAAGCCCAAAGCATGATTGATCCACCCCCGTGCTTAATAGTTGGAGAGGTGTTCTTCTCTTGAAATTCTGCACCCTTTTTTCTCCAAACATACCTTTGCTCATTGCGGCCAAAAAGTTCTATTCAAAAAGTTCAAAGGAACATCTAAACAAGCCTGATGCATTTGGAAACAAGTCCTGTGGACTGATGAAGTTAAAATAGAACTGTCCCAGGCCACCAGACAAAGCTGTGAGCCACATTTCCATTTTGACCATGCCTAGATGATCAGCATGTAGCTCTTCCAACATTTTAGCTCTCATATTGGATGATACAACAACTCTCAATCCTCACATCAAGAGAGGCTTCTTCCCAGGGCTGGGAAAATGGGGTAAATGGAATTTCTGCACACTTTCTGGCCGTTTTGGGTGGCCATGTAGACCTGAGATAGTGTGGATACTTTTCTGTTTCCCCTTTGAATGATCTTTGCCATACTAAGGAGACTTCTGATTTGTGTTAGGGAGAAGATGTCAAGAGGAGTATCCTCTTTTGTAAATTTTTAGTTATTTCCTTTTCCAAGGGACACTCTATCAGCATTGCCATGATTAGTCATCCTCTTGAATTTGATCTTGTAACTGTGTCCTCCAAGAAAGAGAGACCATCTCTGTATTCATGCTGCTGCTGTTAGTGAAACACCTTTTTGTGGACTGAAAATGGATGCTGGTGGTTAATGATCAGTAAGCAGGCTAAATTCTTCATACAGGTACTGGATGAAACATTTTACAACTCGAACCAGACTGAAGGCCTCTCTGTCAATCTGTGTGTTATTTTTCTCTGCAGTGGTAAGGGAACGTGATGCAAAGTCGTTGAGTTGTTCACTGCCATCAGTCATAACATGTGATGTGTCTTCACCTGCACCATAAGACAAGGTGTCACAAGCAAGCTTCACTGGATGATGTGGATCATGACTTGTGAGTACAGAAATGCTCAATTCTAATACAAACAGGAGGAAATAATGAGGTATCTAAAGATGGAGAATTCAATATTGAATTTAGAAAGCTGCAACATGCCTTGACAGAAGAGTTGCTGTTCCTGAAATTTGCATTGGACCTTTTTGTAGCAAGGCAGATAGATGGATTAAATGTGAGGGCATCAGGGAATTAAAGTGGCAGGCGACCAGAAATTCCATGTCACTGAATCCAGATGCTCCACAAAGTGATCACTCAATCTGCATTTGTTTTTTTTTCCCATTCTAGAGGAGACCACATTGTGAACAAAGAGTGCATTACTTTAGAGTAAAGTGCAAAAAGAGTATTGCTTCACTTGAAGATATTGTTTTGGTCCCTAAGTGGAGGAAGGGAAGGGGTGAAAGGACACATGATGCAAATCCCGCAGATGCACAAGGAGGTACCATAAGAAGGGCAATGTTCAGTGGGCATGCTGAGTGGAGCAGGAAACTTATCCTCCTAATTGTTCATACTTCTACAATTTGTTATTTTGCAAGTAGTTGAAAGTAGGGTGATTGCAATATAATTTACTCAACAGGATTCTTACTGAATCCACACAAAAATAAAAGGCTATTGTAACCAAGTGAGTTATCAGTCCACCAGCTTCTGTTTTTAAATCATCATTGATGAGTGTTGGACTGAAGCACCACCCCCCCCCTGCCTGCCGCAGCACCACACCCAGGAACAAACTTGATTTTGCTCCTCTTGTTCATCTGCTTGCCTTCTGACCTCAGCCCTGCTGGAGATGGATTTGCGCAAAAAACTGGAGAAGTTAAAGATAGAAGTAGATGAAAGAGAAAGTGCTGAGCATAACACACCACTTGAAAATAGCTGATAATTGCAAGTGGCCTTATGAATGACAGTATTTACTGCAGCACTTTACCAAGGTAACTTCAGCAGCTCCACAGGAGCCCAGAAGATGGACATACAGAAGCCCAAAGCCAACAGGCACGTGTAAACATACCGTTTAGACTTGGAAATATGAAGAAATTGCTTCTAAAGTCACAATCTGGAATCTCCCTAATTAAAAACTCTTTGGGTACATCTTCACCTGAAGTACTGAAAAAGTTCAAGATGGTGGCTTACTATTGTATTCTCAAGCAGAAATTAATAGTGAATAAATTCAGGCCTTGCCACCATAGCAATTTTTATTTTACAAAGTGACTTCATACTAAAGTCGTACATTCATTGGAGAATGTAAAAATGAATGTCAAAAGGATTCACCTTTCTTATTAAGTAAATCATTTTCTCTTTTTCCTAATATTTAAATTTATGATGATTATACTATGCTAGATGTCAGTTAGACATTTCCCATGAGCTTATTTCAATTTGTTTCTTATGTTGAAAACATATTTACATGAATAACAGTAAGTACTGTCAGATTTTTCCTCGAGCGATTTTTCAAATTGTGATTGCAGTATCTCCATATGATATATTCTAATCATTCAAGTACTTAGTACTGATTGCTCCACTTTTTGTGGTTGTTAAATATGCCCAAAATATCCTTTTGTATTTTTGTTCTATATAGTTCAACATCAAATGAGAGCAATGCCTGACTATTCAGAGCTCGTCTGATAGCTGATATTTGATACGCCTACTTTCTGTCTTCCAAAATATTTATTTGCAATAACAGTAAAGAATTCTATCCCGGATTTCAGGCAAAGACTGAACATTTTGAACGATATCCCTGCTGCCTTAAAATCAGATTCATTTGATTGTCAAAGTTTAGGATAAGCCACAATTGAACCACAAGTGGAGTCATTCTGTATGCTGAGGAAAACATTTTCCAGAGCATTGAAACATGGGTGCTAATTATACACCAATACCAGTGATCATCCATCTGAGGTAGAAAGATAAGACTATTTCTAATGAATTATTTCTGAATGAAATGCCTGGTGTCTTTAAGGTTTTTTTTTTATTTTGCAAGCATTAGTGATTCCTAATTTTAAGAATAGAAATATGTAGATTTAGCCACTTAGTTTATTCATGTGCAGCTAGATTGAAGGTAAGTTATTAGCTTGGAGTAGATTCTTGAAAAAAGGTTGTTGCATTTATATTCTAACCACAGTGAGAGGAGAATGTGAGGTAAGTTTTTGAAAAGCAACTGAGGTGAGGGATACATTTTGATTTAGAGTCTGTTTCACACTAAATTTGTTGTCACTCCAGAAATGTAAATTAGAGTGATATTTAGTAAGATATTGATAGTATTTGTGCTAAACTTTTGTAATAACATTTCTTTCCACTGCAGGTGGAAAGATTTATTCTAAGATACACATACTGCACCACAGATATAAATGTCATATTTCAGCAGGTTTTGATTATTTTTCCAGAGGAAGAACTTAAACATAAATTTTAAATGTTTTGAATTTAAGACGTGCTCACTAGCTCTACAATTCTACTAAGCCTGTACACATTCACTGAAACATTGCAGCTGACAGATTAATGAGTCGGGCATTGTAAATATGCCTTCCAATTATCAGGACATTAGTTAATTTATTATTCATCACAGCCTCATTTCAATATTCAAAACCAGCAATGCAATGAAAGGTGAGATATTGTAGATTTAAAAAAATCGTAAATCTAAGTTACTAATGGATAAATACAGCAACACCTTATTTAAAAGTAAATATAGTACAGTATTAGAAACAGGAATGCGTGTAGGATGGGGTGTGGTGGGGTGGGTGGGGATAGTCCAAAATAGCCTTCACTGTCTTCACTACTGAACACGTGAGATTCTGATAATTATACTTCCTTAATTCTGATACAGGTGTCCCCCGCTTTTCGAACGTTCGCTTTACAAAACCTCACTGTTACGAAAGACCTACATTAGTACCCTGTTTTCGCTTTCAGAAGCTGTTTTCACTGTTAAGAAAAAAAAGCAGCGCGCGAAAAAATCAGCGTGCAATAAAAGGTAGCGCGCACCCCGAGCAGCCACTCTCCCTCGGATTCGGAACGGCATTGCTTAAACACGTGCCTCTGAGCAGTTGTTTGCAAGATGAGTTCTATGGTATTGGAAAAGCCTAAAAGAGCTCGTAAGGGTGTTACGCTTAGCGTAAAACTGGACATAATTAAGCATTTCGATCGTGGTGAATGAAGCAAGGGCAAAGTGAGTTTGGCTTGTGGAAGCTGACGGAGATGCTGTTGAAGAGGTTTTGGCATCCCATGACCAAGAACCGACAGATGAAGAGCTGATGCAATTGGAAGAAAAAAGGGTAACAATTGAAACCGAATAAGTAATGATAAAACATGACTTTAATTTTGAAAGGGTACATCAGTTTAGGGGATGTTTGCAGGATGGTTTGAGTCCTTACAAAGAACTGTGTGATAGAAAACTGCGCGAGGCTCAGCAGTCAAGCAAGCCTTCCACATCAGCCACAGCAGATGACGAACCTCGACCTTTGACATCGAGGCCGGCAGTCATAGGAGAAGATGAGCTGTCTGCTCTAATGGAAACAGATGACGAGATGACACCCCAGTGTCCCACCACCCCAACCCCCAGGCCACAGACAGATACCGATTCGCGGAGAATGCAACAGTAGCCGGGAGGCACACAGCACATCTTTAAGAATAAAACCGAAATAAACATGCTAATTAATTAGGTGCCGCCGACACATAATTGTCAGCCCAGATCAGAGACGACGCAATCGGAAATCGGCACTGATCTGGGCCGACAATTACATGCCGGGTGGCACCTAATTAATTAGCATGTTTGTTTCGGTTTTTTCTTAAAGATGTGCTGTGTGCCTCCCGGCTACCGCTGCATTCCTGCATGCTTCGCGGCAATATATCATTCGGCGGCCTGGAGGGTGGGGGCCACTGCACCACCCAAACTCCGACAAGTCTAAAACACCATCATCAGCGTGCTCGGTGCTGTCTTTCTGATTCCGGTAAGTGATACTACACTGTACATACATTATTTCTACTTTATATAGGCCGTGTATTTTTACGTGTTATTTGGTATGATTTGGCAGCTTCATAGCTTAAAGGTTACTGGAGAGCGCTTGTGCCGTGTTTTTGCCAACAGTGCATGCGTGAGGTTTTCTGCCGACGGCGCTTGCGTGAGATTTTCGCTACGGAGAACAGTTCAGTAATGATTGTGGAAAAGTATTTCTACTTTATATAGGCTGTGTATTTATCATATCATTCCTGCTTTTACTATATGTTATTGTTACTTTAGGTTTTATGTGTTATTTGGCATGATTTGGTAGGTTTTTTTTGGGTCTGCGAACACTCACAAAATTTTCCCATATAAGTAAATGGTTATTGCTTCTTCGCTTTACCAAAATTCGGCTTACGAACCGTTTCATAGGAACGCTCTACCTTCGGATGGTGGGGGAAACCTGTATCATCTTTACAATTTTGGCTTCCTGTTAAAGAATTACATAGAAACAGAACTATGCACAGTACTCTAAAATGTATTTCATACATTGCCATATTCATTAATCTGTTAACTTTCATGTTTCTTGTGTAATTTATGTGTTAGACTGCTTTAAAAAAAATTCCTCCTGAACAAAACAGGAGGAAGGTTTTTTTTTGTTTGCTTTTACACCTTTGTTTTATTGTGTTGAATGAGTTATAAGTCAGCACTCCTAAGCTCTCTTGCACCTCTAATATGAATATTTTCTGAGGATAGATTCAACAAAGTTGTGTACAGTATTAAGGAAAGATCTTGTAGTAACATGGAGACGGTTCCACCAGACTGATTCTTGGAATAGGTGGGTTAATCTTATGAGGAAAGGTACATGTTATTTACTGGAATTTAGAATAGTGAGATGCATATGATGGTGAGACGTCCTGACATTTAAATATGGAGAAGCTGTATCCTCATGAGAGAATCCTCATAAGGACCTCAGTTTAAAAATCTGGAGTTGCCCTTTTGAAGAGACACATGGGTCTTTGGAACTCTTACCCTCTAAGACCGTGGAGCAAAACCATTGACTACTTTTAAAACAAGGTGATGAAGGATTAGTTTCAAGTAAAAAGGAATGTGGGGTTAAAATTACATTTGGATCTGTCATGATCTTATTGAATGGTGGAGCAAGACTGAAGGGCAGAGTATCCCAGTTTTGCTCCTAATTCATACATACTTTACTGCAGGCTCTTTTCTTCCTCCAGAAATGCAACGATGCACACTTGAATATATTACAACTCATTCTCCTTTTACATTCCCATTCTGCACATTTACAAATCTCTTCTTGTTCTTGCCATACTTTTCCTCCTTTATTATGTTTTGCTCTATTTTCCCCTAATATTCGCCCTTGACATCACAATATTTGGTACAGTAGTCAAATATCAATGTTATATTTTAAATTCTCAGTTTCCAGTCATTCATTAACTAGGAGGGGAGGAGAAGATGGCGGCACGATGCATCGCACGCAGCCGCTCCGAATTGATATCGTATTTGTTAAATAGGGGCCGTGCACAATCCTGATTTGATGGAGACAGATGTGAGAAGCATGGAGGAACATCTGGAGAAACTTCTGAAATGCCTGCTTCGCTGCCACTGCTACTGTGCGATCAAGAATCTCCGGAGGGGAAGGCCCCAAATCCTCGGCTTTGCCTATTGCCTGTTGCCGGGGCTGGGGTCGAAGCACTCGGCAGAGATGGTGCTCGGTGCTTGGTGTTGGAGGGCTGGTTGGAGGCTTGAAGTTTTCGGACGGACTCATAGTCGGACTGTGGTTGGGTGCTTCCAGGATGCTGCATTGGCAAGTTTGCGGTGCCGGAAGCTCATTGCAGGGAGAGTTTCTCCCTTCAACTGTCTGTGTGAGATGATGGGACTTTCAGGAGACTTTGAGACTTTTTTTTACCATGCCCATGGTCTGTTCTTCATCAAATTATGGTATTGCTTTGCACTGTTGTAACTATACGTTATAATTATGCGGTTTTTGTCAGTTTTTTCTAGTCTTGGTTTGTCTTGTGTTTCTGTGATTCTGGAGGAACAGATTGTATCATCTCTTAATGCATGCATTACTAAATGACAATAAAAGAGGACTGCGTGTCCTCATAATCCAATCTTAAAAAAAAGTATTGTGTAACTGTCCCAGTAGTGCCTGTGGAAAAGGATATGCCCTCTCCTATTTTTGCAGGTCTCAGTGATTAACCTTAACATCTACTCTGATGGCACACTGGGTACAGAGCAGAAATTGATCCTTGATTTTACACAAACTGACCTCCATGATGTGGCATCATTATAGCAAAGCTGTTTTAGTAATTCCTCAATTTATTGGTCTAATTTAGGTAATTAAAGACATTTACCACCTCAAAATTGAATATTCATAAATGTGGTGAGCAGAGAGTCCAATATGACACCATGATACTCCCTTCCTTTTTGTATTTTATGAATAAAAATACATGAAGGAAATTAATCTGATTTTCTAATAGAAAAGTTACCTTAAATGAGCAAAGCTATATATTGTTAAAGTTATTGATATCAAATGTGGTCAATATTAATTTTGGCAAATACCAGAATCAGAATGAAGTTTATTATTTCTGACATACGTTGTGCAACTTGTTTTTTGTAGCAGCAGTACAGTGCAATACATAAAAAATACTATATGTTTCAAGAAAAAAAGGAAAGAAAATAAATAAATAAATAAATAGTGCAAAAAGAGAGCAAAGCAGTGACATAGTATACATGGTTTCATCGACCGTACAGAAATCTGATGGTGGAGGAGAAGAAGCTTTTCCTAAATCATTGAGTGTTGGAATTCAAGCTCCTGTACGTCCTCCCTGATGGTAGGAATGAGAAGATGGTTTAGAATTTGATACAATAAATACAGTAATAAAATAATTTACCCACTCTTATGTATAAAGGTGTATTGAATAACTTGTTTAATAAGTTGACAGCTTTATTTCTTTCCTCTCTCTAACTGTGCAACCCTCGTAGAATAAGCAACACTTTGTATTTCGCTACTCACACTAAGTATTGCAGTACAGAACACCATTGGTACTTCAATGAGTAATAAGTGGTCCATTTTGTTCAGGTATGGTTCAATTACCATGCCTTCGTCTTCTGGGCCAAAACCAATTGGACCAAGATCAGGGGCAGGCTGGCAGAGGATACATTCTCTCTTGTAGCTGACAGCGATGCAGGTAGATGCTTTCCTGGTGTCATGGATTATTGATTACCTGACTGGCAGACCACAGTACGTGTGCTTGCAACACTGTGTGTCTGACAGAGTGGTAAGCAGCACTGGGGCTCCACAGGGGACTGTCTTGTCTCCCTTTCTCTTCTACACCTCGGACTTCAACTACCGCACAGAGTCTTGTCATCTTCAGAAGTTTTCGGATGACTCTGCCATAGTTGGATGCATCAGCAAGGGAGATGAGGCTGAGTACAGGGCTACGGTGGGAAATTTTGTCACATGGTGTGAGCAGAATTATCTGCAGCTTAATGTGAAAAAGACTAAGGAGCTGGTGGTAGACCTGAGGAGAGCTAAAGTACCGGTGACCCCTGTTTCCATCCAGGGGGTCAGTGTGGACATGGTGGAGGATTACAAATACCTGGGGATACGAATTGACAATAAACTGGACTGGTCAAAGAACATTGAGGCTGTCTACAAGAAGGGTCAGAGCCATCTTTATTTCCTGAGGAGACTGAGGTCCTTTAACATCTGCCGGATGATGCTGAGGATGTTCTACGAGTCTGTGGTGGCCAGTGCGATCATGTTTGCTGTTGTGTGCTGGGGCAGCAGGCTGAGGGTAACAGACACCAACAGAATCAACAAACTCATTCGTAAGGCCAGTGATGTTATGGGGATGGAACTGGACTCTCTCACAGTGGTGTCTGAAAAGAGGATGCTGTCCAAGCTGCACGCCATCTTGGACAATGTCTCCCATCCACTACATAATGTACTGGTTGGGCACAGGAGTACATTCAGCCAGAGACTCATTCCACCAAGATGCAACACAGAGCGTCATAGGAATTCATTCCTGCCTGTGGCTATCAAACTTTACAACTCCTCCCTTGGAGGGTCAGACACCCTGAGCCAATAGGCTGGTACTGGACTTATTTCCATCTGGCATAATTTACATATTATTATTTAATTATTTATGGTTTTATATTGCTATATTTATACTCTATTCTTGGTTGGTGCAACTGTAGTGAAACCTAATTTCCCTCGGGATCAATAAAGTATTTCTATTTATCTATCTATCTATATGTACTTCAGCAATATGAGATGCAGCATTGCAGTGAGAAAGACTGAGAAAACTGTCGGGGCAATGACACAGTTGGAGATCAGGTCTGTTGTGGATGCTATTCGTACTATTAAGTAGCTAATGTAAAACAGGAACACACATTTGAAGGAAGCCAAATTTGAAAAGTACAGTATATTGCATCATTTCTCTTGACAGAGTCAGAATAAAAAGTGTCTTTGTTGGAATGGAAGGATGAATTACTAGTGTCCCACAATTCTTAGCCCAGAGTTATTCACTATTTATAGTGATGACGCCGAATATAATATATCCAACTTTGATATTGACGCAAAATGGTGAAAGGACATGTTGTGATGAGAATATGTTTCTACAACAGGATGTAGATGGCTTTGATGAGTGGGTGAAAACTAGGCAGGGGTGAGTTCATGCATTTAAGAAAAAGAAGTCTAAAGGTAGACTATTAATGGAGAGCTCTCCATTAATAGTCTACCTTTAGAATTCTTGGTTGCCCAGTTACCCAAGAATATTTCCATCAGCCAGTATTGCCTGCTGCTGAGTAACTGCTGCTCAGGCCTGGAGAAGAAGAGAGACCATTGGCAGGATTTGTGGGAAGGAGGGGAGAGAATGAGATGAGTGTTACTGACACTACCCCCTCCTCACTACCATGTCATGACACACTGTACATAGCTTGTTAACATTTCAAAAAACTTAGAGTTTTATTAGACACAAATTCCCTTCAATAAAACCGTTCTGAATTTATTTTTATCATTCTGCATATCTAGCTACTTTGAATTTTCATTGTCTTTTAATATGCATCAATATTACTTTCTATTTTCCCATCCTCAGTCATACAATATTCCCATTACAGCTCAACTCTCTTAACATTTCAAATATTGCATTAGATTTGTTGGTTATAATCTGCTATTCATAAGTTTTTGGTTTACTAATTGCCCATGGACATCACAGAACTCTTGAGCTTACTTTCTTAGTATTGTTCCTCACAGTACATGTATATTCTAACTGGCCCACAATAATTCTTCCAGACAATTGTAATCATCAGAAGAAACCAATTTGTGCCCTGATTTTGATTTCATGTGTCGAACAATTAAAAACATGATCATATATGCTGTGTTTCTGTCCTGATTTGTTTGGATTTCTATTAACCCATCTGATCGGTACCTTTATTAACTAGGGCTCCTAATGTTTTTTTAAATTCCATTTCATTGCTATGTTTGTATCCTTTGGGCTCAGGTACATCTTCTGTTTCAGTACTGCTGAATTGGAAGCTCAATTGTCATTTTTTGTTCCTGAGCTGTAAAATACCTTAAAAGCTCTTTGCCTTCCTATCTGTCTGGGTTCATGAACATATTTTTGAAACTAAATATACATATAAATAGCAGTATAAACAAAATTTACATATGTATATAGAAAATGATTAATATTCTTTTGCAAATGGTGCACATTTCCTTCCTCCCGTTATTCTTATTACTAACTTCTTATTTTGATTAATGTGCCATTTGTATCTTGGGAACACTTATTATTGACCTTCTCCTTCCCACTCTCTGCTCACTTTCTCTATAGGGCTTCTGCCCCTTCCCTCTACAGTCCTGACGAAGGGTTCCGGCCCGAAACGTCGACTGATCTTTTCCATGGATGCTGCCTGACCTGCTGAGTTCCTCCTGCGTGTTGTGAGTGTTGACTAAATTTACAACCCTCTGCAGCTTCTTTTGGTTCTGTGCAATAATCCCTTCATACCAGACAGTGATGCAGCCTGTTAGAATGCTCTCCATGGTACAACTATAGAAGTTTTGAGTGTATTTGTTGACATACCAAATCTCTTCAAACTCCTAATGAAGTATAATCGTTGCCTTGCCTCCTTTATAACTGCATTGATATATTGGGACCAGGTTTTGTTGGAACATTAATTCCAACATCATCTGTGAGGAGTCTGTACGCCCTACTGGTGGAATGTGCAGGCTTTCTCCAGGTGCTCCAGTCTCCTCTTGCAGTTCAAAGATGTACTGGTTAGTAGGTTAATTGGTTATTTTAATATTTCCTGTGATGAGGATAGGGATAAATCAGGGGTTGCTGGATGGCGTAGTTTGAAGGGACGGGCCTACTCCATGCTGTATCCCAATAAATAAATAACTAAATAAATAAACTTGACACTGAAAGTTAAGTCATGCTAAGACATAAAACCATAAGACATAAGAGCAGAATTAGGCTATTTGGCCTATCGAGTCTTCTCCACCATTTCATCATGGCTGATCTATTTTTCCTCTTAGCCCCAATCTCCTGTCTTTTCCCCATATCCCTTCATGCCCTGACCAATCAAGAATCTATCAACCTCAGCCTTAAATATACATAAAGTCTTAACATCCACAGCTGTCTGTGGCAGAGAATTCCACAGATTCACCACCTTCTGGCTAAAGAAGTTCCTCCTCATCACCTCTATTCTGAAGCTGTATCCTCTGGTCTTAGACTCTCCCACCATAGGAAATAACCTCTCTACATCCACTCTATCAAGGCTTTTCACCATTCAATAGGTTTCAATGAGATCGTCCCTCATACTTCTGAATTCTAGTGAATCAGCCTCAGAGCCATCAAACCTTCTTCATATGACAAGCCATTCAATCCTGGATTCATTTTCGTGAACCTCCTTTAAACCTTCTCCAGTTGCCGCACACATTTTCTAAGATAAAGGGCTCAAACCAACTCACAAAACTCCAAGTGAGGCCTTACCAGTGCTTTATAAAATTTTAAAATTACATCCTTGCTTTTATATTCTAGTCCTCTTGAGATGAATGTGACCATTACATTTGCCTTCCTCACCACAGAGTCAATCCGCAAATTCACCTTCAGGGAATCCTGCAAAAGGACTCCCAAGTCCCTTTGCACCTCAATGTTTTTATATTTTCTCTCCACTTAGAAAATAGTCAACCCTTTCGTTTCTTCTACCAAAGCGTATGGCCATATACTTCCCGATGATGTACACCATCTGCCATTTCTTTGTTCATTCTCCTAATCTGTCTAAATTCTTCTGTAGCCTCTCAACTTCCTCAAAACCACCTGCCCCTCCACCTATCTTCATATCATCTGCAAACTTTGCAACAGAGCCATCAATTCCATCTTCCAAGTCATTGACAAAGAACATAACAAGAACTGGTCCCAACACAGACCCCTGTGGAATACCACTGGTCTCTGGCAACCAGCCTCAAAAGGCTCCCTTTATTCCCCCTCTTTGTCTTCTGCCAATCAGCCACTGTTTTAAGTATGAAAGCAACTTTCCTGTAATACCGCATGTTAAGCAGCCTCATGTGTGGCACCTTGTCAAAAGCCTTCTGAAATTCCAAATATGAAACATCAACTGATTCTCCTTTGTCTGTCATGCTTGTTATTTCTTCAAAGAATTCTAACAGATATGTCAGGCAAGATTTTCTCTTGGGGAAACCATGCTGACTACAGCCTATTTTATTATGTGTCTCCAAGTACCCTGAGAACTCTTCCTTAACAATCAACTCCAATATCTTCCCAACCACCTATGGGATCCGACTGATGTATAGTATCCTTCCATCTGTCTCTCTCCCTTCTTAAAGAGTGGAGTGAAATTTGCAATTTCCCAGACTTCCAGAACCATTCCAGAACCTGGTGATACTTGAAAGATCATTACTAATGTGTCCATGATCCCTTCAGCCACCTCTTTCAGAACTCTAGATTGTACACCATCTCATCTTAGTGACTTTTCTACCTTCAGACCTTTCAGTTTCCTGAGAACCTCCTCTCCAGTTATGGTAGCTTCACACACTTCATGCCCCCTGACACCTGGAACTTCCACCATACTGCTAGTGTCTTCCACAGTGAAGACCGATGCAAAATATTTATTCATTTCTTTTGCCATTTCGTTGTCCCCCATTACTACCTCTCCAGCATAGTTTTCCAGCAATCTGATATCTGCTCTCGCCTCTCTTTCACACTTTACCTATCTGAAGAAACTTTTGGTATCCTCTTTAATATTATTGGCTTGCTAACTTTTGCATTCCATCTTTACCTTCTCAAGGACATTTTAGTTGCTTTCTTTTGGTTTTTCTTTCTTTTTAAATCTTTTTATTGAGTAAGTATACAAAAAAGGTAAGCCATATAAACATTAATACAATGTTAAAGTATAGTAAAATTCCAAAAGATAACAATACCAAAAAGAAAATACTACAAACAATGTAATTTAAGCATAAGAAACCAAGATAACATAATAGTATACTAGATTTTATATATATCAATGGAAAAAAAAGAAAAAAAAAACCCCCCAAAAAAAACCCACCGTGCAACTAACTAAAAGCAAAGCAAAGCAATGGGCTAACTTGAAACCAAACAGAGTTAAACTTAAAATCACGTCCTCAATCCCGACCTCCATTAAAACAGTGAAGAAAAAACAAGAAGGGTAAATATTACATTAAATGAAAATATCGAATAAAAGGTCCCCAAATCTGTTCAAATTTAAATGAAGAATCATAAAGGTTACTTCTAATTTTCTCCAGATTCAAACATAAAATCGTCTGAGAAAACCAAAAAAAGGTAGTTGGAGCATTAAGCCAAAAAGGTAGTTGGAGCATTAAGCATATGTCCAAAGATAAGTTAGCGCGTTTTTACTCGCATATTAATCCTTTCTGTGATAGATGTTCGGGGCAGATAGCTTCTTTAACTCATATGTTTTGGTCTTGCCCTACTTTGGAAACTTTTTGGAGAGATATTTTCAATATTATTTCTAAGGTATTAAATATAGATATCTCTCCTCACCCTATTACTGCTATCTTTGGACTACCTAAAATTTCTAGTAATCTTTCCCCTTCAGCCCGTAGAATGATTGCATTTCTTACTTTAATGGCGAAAAGATGTATTTTACAACATTGGAAAGAGCTTAATGCTCCAACTATCTTTTGGTTTTTAAGAGCTTCCCAATCCTCTAACTTCCCACTAATTTTTGCTTTATTTTATCCCCTCTTTGGCTTTTATGTTGGTTTTGACTTCTCTTGTTCATTTACTTCTAAGTGTCTTTTCAGCATTGTGACATATATTGATTTCAATTCATCAGCTTCTCTGACACCCCTGTTACAGAGGGAAAGTCACATTCTGTCAGGCAAAGTTTGTCAATGAAAGTTAAAAATATATATAAAGCCCAAGAGACTGCAGATGCTGGAAAATGGATCATCAAACAATTAGCTTGCAAAAGTAAGGCGGCTTAATTCTGAAGCAGGGCTTCAACCTGAAAACTTGACAATTCCTTTCCTTCCACCTACGTTGTTTGACCCAGTGAGTTTCTCCCACAAGCTGTTTATTGCTTAAGAGAATGTAACTTTTTAAAAACCTTCTCTTTCCCTTTGCCATAAGGACCTTTAACAAAACAGAAAATGCTGGAAATATTCGGCACGTCAGGCCGTATCTGTGGGAAGGGAAACAGAGTTAATGTTTCAAGCTGAAGATGCTTCGTCAGTGCTGGGAAGGAGACAAAGTAAGTTCACTCCACTGTAGAGAGAGTGGGCATGGGAGGTGCCTCTGATTCGGTGAAAAATGGGTAATTATTATAATTTTTATAATTTTTATTGATGCACCGTAGAAAGGACCCGACCCACCCAGCCAATACATTTTTCGTCCCTCTTCCCTCCGAGAGAAGGTTCAGGAGCTTGAAGACTCATACGGCCAGATTTGGGAACAGCTTCTTTCCAACTGTGATAAGACTGCTGAACGGATCCTGACCCAGATCTGGGCTGTACCCTCCAAATATCCAGACCTGCCTCTCAGTTTTTTTGCACTACCTTACTTCCCATTTTTCTATTTTCTATTTATGATTTATAATTTAAATTTTTAATATTTACTGATTTTAACTATTTTTAATATTTTTAATATTTAATATTTGTAATCCAGGGAGTGTGAAGCACAGAATCAAATATCGCTGTGATGATTGTACGTCCTAGTACCAATTGTTTGGCGACAATAAAGTATAAAGTATTATAGGTGGAGAAGTCAGGGTAAACTGTAAACGAGGTTATCTGGTCAATGAGTAAGTGGGAGCAGTAGTGGAGCACAGACAAAAGCCCAGGCAAATGACTGTAGGGGTTATGAAATCCTGACACTTTCTTTTGCTCCTTCCATTTCTGTAACACGTTCAAATGTCCACCTTGGGCAATTTGTAATGTTTGCATTGGATGATGTCAAATTCAGGATGAAAATGTGGTGCAGGTGAACTTAAAACTCTAACATGTGTAAATGAGACTGTCAGTGTTCTAACAGTTAATGGTGCTTGATCTTATGCTCAAATCTATTCCCATCAAGCCACTGTTGTTTTTTCATAATATCACACTGATAATGTTCTAAGGAGGTGGCTGGGAACGGACCCAAGTGCAAGACACAGACACTGAAGTACTAGGGACAGGACTAGGATACAGGGTGCGGGCAAGGACATGGACAGGAAAACCGGGAACCAGGAACAGGACTGGACAAGAGAGCTAGGAGCCCGGGCTTGGACTCCGAGCCAGAGACTGGACAAGGACCCAGTACCTGGGTCTTGCCTCTGGCTCGGACCCCAGAACTAGGCAAGGACGAGGCTTGGCTGGCAGGCAGAATGAGGCTGGAGTCTTCAGGCTTGAGGCCAGAGGCTAGAGACGAGGTGAGGCTTGGCAGGAGGCAGGAGGCTGGAGTCTTCAGGCTTGAGGCTAGAGACTCGAGGCAAGGCTTGGCAGGAGGCTGGAGTCTTGACTGGAGGATAGAGGCTAGAGGCTCCTCCCGGGCAGGGCGCAGTACGCGGATCACCACCCGACAGAGGCAAGGGGCAGGAAGGGACAGAACCAACCGCAGGTTACAGCAAGACGGCTTGGCTTACCCAACGGAGGTAAGGGTTAGGAAGGGACAGAACCAACCGTAGGTAATGGCAATACGGCCTAGCTTACCAGACGGAGGCAAGGGACAGGAAGGGACAGAACCAACCGCAGGTAACGGCAATACAGCCTGGCTTACCCAACGGAGGCAAGCAACAGGAAGGGAGCTAGGTAAAGGGTGGCTCCAGGACAAGACTGCAGGTGAGAAGAGGCGAGAGTTACCAGCAAGACAAGGCAAGGCTTCAGGCAATGCAAGGCGAGACGAGAACTTCAGGTGAGGCGAGAGTTACCGGCAAGACAAGGCAAGGCTTCTGGCAAAGCAAGGTGAGATGAGAACTTCAGGCAGGGTGAGAGTTACCGGCAAGACAAGGCAGGGCTTCAGGCATGGAAACAGAAGGCAGAGGAAGGGATATAAGGAGTAAGGACAAAAACAATCCAGCAGCCATGCCCTGGTCTCTGAAGGTATTTATGCAGCCAGCCCCAACGAGCATCAGCTGCCTCAATTAGAGCTCAACAAGAACAGAAACAGAGTAGACAGGAAAACCTGGAGCAAGGGTCGATGGACCGGACCGTGAACCGGAATATGGACTTCAGGGACTGGACCATGACAGATAAGGAATATGGTTTACTTGCCATCCATTTGAAGTTAAGTATCATGAAAACAAATTCCTTCTTTCTCTTTTAGGAACATCAGTATACCTGCTTGTGTAATCTTTCGTGCTGCAAGTGTCATTCTAGTTCTCTCAAATAATAGTCCAGCCATTTGATTACATTAATGAATATAAACTCAATAAACACAATGAAGACCAGAAAATTGAATCCATTTGATTAGATCTTTTCCTTTCAGCAAGAATGCAGACTTGGACACTCTTAACACATCTCAAATTATTCTCATTTTTCCCTGCAAGAGTGGTGATTAGTTTAGCTTAATTCAATAATTTCTGTGGGGAAGATTTTGTTTAACTTTTCAGACAATTAAAACTTTTAAAAGTTGTATTTATATAATTATTCAATGGTATTTCAGCCAATGTAGTGACTATTGTGTCATGGAAATCATGTCAACCAAATATCATGTTGTAAATCCACAGACAGAAATATGCGATGATCAGATATTCTGTTAGATCAACTAAAGGATAATATTGGCCAGGACTTTGGAGGAATGTCCAATGCACATCACCCAAATCGTGCAGATGATTCCTTAACTTCTAGAGAAACTTCATTACAAAGTGGTAAATTAATAAATTGGTTTATTAATGTCACACATATGAAGTACAGAGAAATTTTTTGTTTTGTATGCCAACCACACCAATCATTTCACAACAAGAGTGCATTAAGGTAGCTCAAAGGAAAACAATTATAGAATATGGAATAAGGTGATACAGTTACAGAGAAAGTGCAGGCATACAATAAGGTGTGAGGTCAAGAGTCCATCTTATTGTACTAGAGAACAATTAAAAAACCTTATAGCAGGTGTGTTATACTGAAAAACGTGAAGATGTCCCTCTATTGCACTGGAACAGCACTCCATAAATTTTCTGCTCCATTTTCTGGCGTATTCTACCAATATATCTAACCACATCATCATTTGGAAACAACTATGCATGTAATTCTTTATTCCTGAAATCATCCATGAGTTTTCCTCACTGCCAGCTACCTCCTCTATATACTCTTTTTCTAATAAACCTCCTGTTGTTTTCTTTGTTTCTTCAATAGGTTCACGTTTGTTTGATCTTTCTTGGTCATGTATATATATATTTGTATCAGGATTTCTTTATTTTCTCTGATGTACCCCACCTCCCAGCCCCACCTGCCTTGCCCCTTAAAATTATGTTAGATTTATATTTCATTTATTTAACACTTTTTATAATTTTAATGCTTCCAGTCTAAACTGCAAATTAGTTGTACTAAGTAGTGGTATATTGAATTTAGCTGGTCAACCGAAGGAGATAATGTTCAATAATTCTGATCTTTATTATTTTAATGAAGCAGTTACATGCCTGAGAGGGACCATTTGTTCAGTCTAGACAGTGAATACTGAAAGGAATTTCTGCATCAGACTTGAATATATAAATCAACATTATTCATACTGAAACAAAAACAGCTAATTCAAAATAGTATTAATTTGCAGTCACATAAATGTGCAGAATTCAGAAAAGCTTAGCTGAAAATTGAACTCTTCTCTCCACTTAATTTAATTTCAACCTATGTGCATATATTTGTTTCCTAACCAAATACCATGCAATCTACTTTGCCTTAAAGAAGGCCACAAAATTTGAGTTGTCCTGCAGTAAAATATATTAAATTTTAGTATTTAGTGCACCAAGGATTTTCAAACAACTGCAATTATGTTATTTCATGACATTACAATGTGAAACCTATTATATTCCTACCATTTATTGTTTCCTGTCGGATTCCGTCAGGATAATTGATTTAGCATCTTTCATATTTGACACTACTATTACCAGTCACAGTAATGCTACTTTAGGTATAAAAATAACCCTAAAATATTCAATAAATAATTCACAAAATAGACATATTTATTTGAGAATATGTATTCTCCACACTTGGGGAAAATAACATCTTAATGGAATATATAACAAATAGCCATAATGTGCTTTAGCAAAAACCCAATGTCACAACTCTGACTTAAGCAGAACCTAACTATGTAGAATTTTCTCTTTATTTGTTCTGTCAACATCTGATTGTTGCACGTTATCCGGCTGAATAGGTAGCAATTTGAATTCGGCCTTGGGAGTTGAATTCAACATGAGATAACATCTTTCCTATGTTGCATTGATAAGAAGTTGGTAAGGGTCGATGAGGAATTACCATCATGAAAGTACAACAGGATGCCTAAGGTAGGTTTGGTAAATTACTTAAAAGGGAACCAGCTTGAATTCCAGTGTTAGTAAGCCATTCTGAGGCTTGCTCTATCTGGTCCCCTTGTGGGCCATAAATGCCTGCTTCCTCTGAATGGCTGGCATTGTCCACTATTTGGCTTGAACATTACAAAACTAGCTGTAGTATCTACCAAATGTATTGTTGTCACTAATCTGGGGTACTTTATCAGCACCTCTCAAACTGACAGCCCCCACCACCTGTTTCCTGCATTGGAATACCACCACCTGCAGGCTTCTATCCAAACTGCACAGCATTCTGACATGGAAAAAACATGTCATCATTACTAGATTAACAGAATTGGACAAATTCAGTGTGGGTTTATGACAGGGAGATTGCAGTAAACAAATCTACTGGAACATTTTGAGTGGGTAACTCATAGAACAGGTGAGGGACAACCAGTGGATGTGATGCATTTGAACATTTACAAGGCTTTTGGATAAAAGAGGTTAGTGTGAAAAATTAAAGTACATGGGCTTTGAGATAGACGTGCAATGGATTCCCAATTGTTGACAGGAAAGAAACAAGAAATAGGAATAAGTGTGCCTTTTTTAGGTGGAATGCAACAGAGTTTAATGTGGGACCTCAGTTATTCACAATTTTTATCATGATTTGAATAATGGAAAGAAAATTTGTAGGTGTCACAAAACTGGGAAGGGACGGGGGAATCGTGTGTGTGTGCCATGAAGAGGATGCAAGGTGATTTTCATATGAGTTAGACAGGTGGGCAAATGCACCATATGTAAAATTTAACATGAATACATGTGTTATCCAGTTCCAGAAATAGTAACAGGATTATTATCTGAACAATGATAGATATGAAAAAAGGGAAGATGTAGAGAAAAAAGTGCCCTTGGTCACCAATTGCAAGTTATTAGGAAGGCAAATGTATGCTTGCCTTTATTGCCAGATGACTTGAGAACAAAGGCAAGTGTGCCTTGCTGCAACTGTATAGAACCCTGATGACACAACTTATGGAGTATTTTGTGCTGTTTTGAACTCTTTATATGAAGAAAGATGTTCTTGCCAAGAAAGGAAAGCAATAAAAGTTAACAGAATTGATTCCTTAGATGGCAGGACTGATGTAGGAGGGGAAATTTGGTTGATTATGCTAATTCACTAGAGTATAGAAGGAGAACAAGGGATTTCCTAGAATCCCATAACAGGACTTGACAGACTGGATACCGGGAGGGGATTTCTGATAGCTGAAAAGTTCAGAAGCAGGGATCACAATCTAAAGTAATGTGGTCTGCCATCTAGATCTGAGAACAGGAGAACCTTCTCTCAGAGGGTGATGGACATATGGATTTCTCTACTGCAGAAGGTAGTGGAATCCAATCATTAAATAACTTATGATGGAAGTTGAAAATGTTTCTTCATGCCAGTGGATTCTGGATTATGGGGGCAGTGAAGCAATTGGAAATATTTATTTGGAATAGGACTTATGATCATTTAAAAATGTAGAGACTAATTAGAGGGAGTCATCATGGTTTTGTACATGGAAAATCCAAGATATTTTAGGAACCTGTTTCTAGAATTGGCTTATAAGAGATACAGGGTAGTGGCGATGATTTGCTTTTCTGATTGGAAATCTATAAACAATATGCTGACAACATGAAGATTAGTGGAGTTGTAGCTCGTAATAATGGTTGCCTAAGGATACAGAGGGACATTGATCATCTAGAAAGTTCACTGGAGTGGTGGCAGATGGAATAATATCCAGACAAGAGTAAGGTAATGCATTTTTGGTCATTGTTATTGGCAGGACATACTGTACATATATAGCAAATGGCAGGGAAGCATGAGTGTAGGAAGGATTTTGAGGTGCGAGTTCAGAGCTCCCTGAAAATGCTGGCATAGATGCACAGGGTAGTGAAGAAGACATTTAGATTGCTTGCATTCATAGACACAGGTACTGAATATGAGTTGGGACATCAATTGGCAGCTGTGCAAGATTTATGTGATTTTGAGAATGTGGTCATTAAGAACAAAGCTACTATTTATTAGGTTTGACCACAAATAGAGTATTGTGTGCAGTTGTGGGCACCGCAATATAAGAGGGATTTGGTAGTACTAGAAATAGTACAGATAGGAATTACCAATATATTGCCTGGAATAGAGGGATTTAGTTACACATCGATATAGGATAGACTGGAATTGTGGAGGGTAGAAGGCTAAGAGGGTGACCTTATAGATATTTATAAATTTAGGAGGTGCATAGTAGATGTTCGTAGTCTTTGTCCAAGGGTAAGGAACTCAAAAGCTAGAGGACGTAAGCTTAAGGTGAGCAGGAAAATATTCAGAGGAGATCTGAAGGGCACAGTTTTCACACAGAGGTGAGGAGGTAGATGCCAAAGAAGATAGTAGAGGCAGATGCAATCACAGTATTTAAAATTCAAGGATAAGAATTAAGTATGGGTCAAATGTAGAAAAATGGTATTTGCATAGATAGGGATTTTGTTTAGCAAGGGTGATTTCAGCCAGATGGCCTATTTCTATACTGTATTAATCTCAGGCAGAAACAGGGAACTGAAGTACACGTTTGTAGATGATTGGCCTTGATCTGTCAAATGGTGGAGCAAGTCTGAAAGGACAATTTTTCCATAAGTCATAAGACATAGGAGCAGAAATAGACCACATGGCCTTTGGGATCTGCTCTGCCATTACTTCATGGCTGATTTATTATCTCTGTAAACATGATTCTCTTGCCTTCTCCCTGACTAATCAAGAAACTATCAGCCTCTACCTTAAATGCACCCAATGACTTGACCGCCACAGTTGCCTGTGGCAATGAATTCTGCAGATTCACCACTCTCTTGCTGAAAAAATTCCTCCTCATCTCTGTCCTAAATGGGCATTGCACTATTCTGAGGCTGTGCCCACTGGTCCTCGACTCACCCATCTTTTCCACATCCACTCCATCTACACCTTTCAGTATTTGATAGGTTTCAATGAGATCCTCCCCATCATTTTTCCAAACTTCAGTGAGTACAAGCCCAGAACCATCAAGTGCCGGTTGTACATTAACCCTTTCATTCTCTGAATAATTCTTGTGAACCTCCTCTGGACTCTCTCCAATGCCAGCACATCTTTTCTTAGATAAGGAGCCCAAAACTGCTTAAAATATTCTGGGTGCAGTCTGACCAATGCCTTATAAAATCTCAACATCACATCCTTGCCCTTATATTCTAGTCCTTTCAAAATGAATGCTTGCATTGCATTTACCTTCCTTACCACTGACTCAACCTGCAAGTTAACCTTTAGGGAATCCTGCACAAGGACTCCCAAGTCCCTTTGCACCTCTTATTTTGAATTCTCTCCCCATTTTCCATATTTCTGTCTCTCTAAATTATGGTTTACCACTCTTGGACTACATACACCAGAAAGGAAGCAGCAGGTCAAAAGGGTGGCTTACCATTACTATCTTAAGAATAATCGGAGATAAGCAATAATGCTGACTTTGCTATTAATAACTGAATTCTCCACAACAAATAAATAAAATAACATAGAGGAATTAGAAAGAAGAGTATGGATGATGCAATTCATGTGATAAATCCATAATTATCCATTGCATTTCAATTTTCATAGTGATTCTGACCTCCCGGTAACAAACCTTGGCACGGACACGACGACAATGAATCAAAAAAAATGGCAATACTCTTGAGAAAGCAGCAGCTGAATATGTTCTTCAGACCTGTAGGTGTGGTTGGACTAAAGTAACATCAACTCGTGGTCTAAAAATTCATCAAGGACGGAAGAAATGCTTGAAAATCTCCAACCCAGGGCCCCACATTGACTAGATTCAGTTAAGAGGAAGGTCAAATCAGTTGGATGAAACTCAGTGGCAGGAAGAAACCCACAGTCCACAGAGTAGCAGCACCCTACGGGATGTGGAAGAAGTTTCAGGCACAAGCAGCAGTCCAAGACACAGCCAGACACATCGTAAAGTGGAGAACATGCAAGGACGTAAGCCGTTGGTGAAATGGCCAAAGTCTAACATCAAGGAGTGGGAAACCATCAATGCAGATGTGAGCCTGATATTAAGTGGCATCAAGGGATCAGCAGAAAAGAAGTTGGAGAGGATGGGTGACCTGATCTACAGCTATGGATAGGAGAAATTTGGAGTGAAGGAACAAGACATCAGGAAAGATATGCCTCCTCCCCCCAAATCCCGTCATCTCCAGGAAATCAAGAGGACCTAAGACAGAGGCTGTCGAAACTGCGCAGAGCAGAGAATTTAAGGAAACGATGCAAAAAGAAGGAAAAAGCAAGAACAGACTTCTACAAAGATCCCTTTAAATATGTGAAAGGCATTTTCACAAAAGAGAAAAGCAGATACTTGAAAGCATCAAAAGAGGAGTTTGAAAGACATCTCAGAATCATCCACACTGATAAGTGAAAAGTTGAACCGATATTTGTTCCCAGCTGATATCCCACCAATCTCACCCCCACAACATCAATTTAACATTATCCCTCCCAAGCCTGAGCGAGGTGAAAGAGGCAGTGAAGAAGGCAAAATCGGCATCAGCGCCAGGCCCTAACGATGTTCCATATTGTATCTACAAGAACACCCTGGATGTTCTGAAATTCCTTTGGAAAAACATGAGGGTTGCGTGGGAAAAGCAAATTATCCCCAAAGCCTGGAGAAGAGCGGGGGGAGTTCTGATCCCAAAGGAAAAGAATTAGTCCACCATCAAGCAGTTTCGCCAAATAAACCTTCTGAACACAAAAGGCAAGATCTTTTTCAGCGTGTTAGCGCAAAGACTTACAAAGTATCTGAAACAAAATAATTTCATTGATACGTCAATCCAAAAGGCTGGCATAGTGGCTTCTCGGGATGCCTTGAACATACCAGCGTCATATGGCATCAAATCCAGATGGCTAAGAGAGAAAGAAAGGATCTGCATGTCTTGTTCCTCGACCTGGCCTACGCCTATGGATCGGTTCCTCATTCCCTACTGTGGACTGCATTTGAATTCTTTCAGGTGCCTGCAACAATAACTAATCTGGTAAAACACTACTTCCAGGATCTGCAAGTCTGTCTCACAACATCAGACTTCACCACAGCGTGGCAACCACTGGAATTAGGCATCATGGTGGGGTGTACCATCTCCCCATTGGCCTTCACTGTGACAATGGAGCTCATTATCAGAGCCTCAAAATGGGTTGCAGGAGAAAAAGGGCTACAGTTTGGTCACGGTTACCACCGATACGACCCTATATGGACAATGTAACGATACTGACGACAACTGTCCCCTGCACCAAGAGACTTCTGGAAAAGCTTCATCAAAACATCACATGGGCGAGGATGAAGGTCATGCCCAGCAAGTGCAGAAGCATCTCCATTGTCAAAGGTCAAGTCACGGATAAAAGATTTTAGATTGACAGGACACCTGTACCAACTGTTTCAGAAATGCCAGTGAAGAGCTTGGGCCAATGGTATGATGCTAAGCTCAAGGACACTGAGCAGTTTGAACAACTCAAAAAGGATAGTATCATGTACACAGCTCGCATCAACAAGACCTTGCTGCCAGGAAAACTCAAGCTGTGGTGTTTCCAGTTCGGCATACTCCCAAGACTCATGTGGCCTTTAACAGTGTATAAAATCCCCATCAGCAAGTTTGAAAAGCTTGAAAGAATGATCAGCACACATATAAAACAGTGGCTTGGACTTCCACGATGTTTAAGTCCTGTTGGACTGTACGGGAACGGCATATTGGAATTACCATTTGCAAGTCTTGTTGAAGAATTCAAATGCACCACAGCAAGGTTGGTCATGGCCCTCACTGAATCTGAAGATACTGTTATTCGAACAGTGCCCCTCCCCCCCGCCCCCGTGTGGCAATGGGAAGGAAGTGGACACCATCTGAAGCTGTTCAGAGTGCTAAGTCTGCTCTTCGCTTCAGGGATGTGGTTGGCCAAGTCCAACATGGGAGAGCCAGGCTCGGGCTTGTCCCAAAAACTCCTCAATGGCACAAGGCAACATCAGTGCAGAAGAGATGACTCATGGTGGAGGAGTTGAGAAGACAGGAGGAGGCAGAGCGACACACCAGGGCAGTCTCAGTGATCAAGCAGGGCCAATGGACTAATTGGAAGAGCCTGGAAAAGAGTAAACTTAGCTGGCGTGACATCTGGGAGATGGAGGGATCTTGGCTAAGTTTTGTCATCAGAGCCACTTATGACCTCCTACCCACACCCCAGAACCTGAACCAGTGGTAAGGAAAAGACCCCGCTTGCTCTCTTTGTCAAGCACCTGCATCACTAAGGCACATTTTAATAGGATGCACCACGAGCCTCACCCAGGGGCGGTACACTTGGCGGCATAACCAAGTTCTCAGACAGCTGGCATCAATCTTGGAACAGAGGCGAATCATCACAAATGCTCTCCCACAAACATCGGCAGGAAATGTCCACATCACACGATTTGTACCAGCAGGCCAACCTCCAGAGCACCATATAACATCAAAAGATGTAAGCATTCTGCAGGTTGCTCGGGATTGGAAAATGGACGTGGACTTGGAAAAAAAGCTTGTGTTTCCCCCAGACATTGCAGCTACAACACTCCGGCCAGACATGGTCCTGTGGTCCACAACAGCCAAGCTGGCATATGTTGTGGAATTGACAGTACCATGGGAAGATGGTGTTGAAGAAGCTTATGAGAGGAAAAAGACCAAGTACTCTGAACTGGCAACTGAAGCTGCCCAGAATGGCTGGAAGACCAAGATTTTCCTTGTAGAAGTGGGATGCAGGGGATTCGTTGCTACATCTACAACCAGTCTATTGAAGAGGATGGGGGTGAGGGGGTCACTCCCTCCAACAAGCAATCAAATCCTTGTCAAATGCAGCTGAAGAAAGCAGCAATTGGATTTGGATTAAAAGGAAAGACAACAACTGGGCTGCAAGATGAAGATAGGAGGGTATGGAACTGAGGGGCGTGTATCTGGGATGCCAGGTAGCACTGTTGAGCCCTCTGGAGACGTTGTGGGCTTATCAACGAAACGTCAAAGAAGGAGGGTGCCCACTTGATGACCCTGATGACGTACCTACTCTCCCTCCTTGTCACCACTCCAAACCCACTGCCAACATTGAGAGTGCCAACTTACCATAGGGATTGAAACATCAAGTCCTAGTAGCTCTACTGATGTATTATTCACTGTCATAGTTACATACTATGCAATAGTGTGTACAAATTTGAAATCTTTGTCAAATAAAAAATGAAGCATTATTAAGCAGTACAAATGATTTCTCCATCCTCCCTAGTCCTACTGTACCTATGTTTACCTGATCTGGTAATTAACCATGTAATATAATAACTGTTTAGTGTGGCTGATTCTCACAAACCGTTCTTGCCTTAAACACATTCATTTTTCACTAGTGGAAATGTCTTGAACAAGGGGATATACAGTAGCTATAAGATAGGGGTCAGTCATTTAAAATTGAGTTACATTGTAATTCCTTTCTTGCCGAGGGTGGTAAAGCTCTGGAATTCCCTGACCCAGAGGATGATGAAAATTCTATCATTAAAAATATTTAACATGGTGCTGGATAATTATTTGATAATAATGAACAGAGTGATATGGAGAAACGACACAGAAGAGGTAGGTTGAGGTAGATCAACCATGATCATATTAAATGATGAAGCAGGATTGAATCGCCAGATGGCCCATTCTTGTCCCTATTTTCTTGAAATCTTCTGAACACACAGGCGATCATATCAGATATAATGAAGTATCTCACAGCATTAATCCTACTTAGCAGTGTCTGCCTCTTTCCCTAATCTTCCACTGCACCATATCTTGTAAAACTACACACCATTGTACCTAAGAGACAGGGCCGGATTTAGTGGGGTCAGGGCCCCTGGGCTGGAGGCCCTGATGGGCCCCTGCCGACACCATAAAATGTTGCTGTACCAAGCAAAAAAAAGGCAAGAACAAGGGGAATGGTTGTATTGGTCTAAATATCAGAGCTGTGGACCAAGACATTGGTTTAGTACAATACATAGGCTATAAACTTACAGAGGGAGGACAGAAAGTAATGCAGATTCTTAGTTTGAAGGACAGCATCTAAAGCACTCAAAAATTGACCTGGGCTTAGTTGGCTCAGTAAAGTTATGAGGGAGATAAAGTATGATGTACCAAATCTTAAATATTTATTTAGCTATTGCTGCACATACCATCGGCCTTATTTCTCAAACAATGCCAAAGCATTTTTATCTAGGTATTTTTCTCAACCGTGTGTTCTCAGAAAGTAAAATGGAAATGAGAGACAAAAAGGCCAAGAGAGATAGCATTATGGCAAACTAGGAATCTTGAGAATACTCCAACAATCTCTTTGAAAAATGAGATCTAGCACATACTGACCTTTCGCTGTGCTGTGTGGCTTGTAGAGTAAAGACCACTTATTACTTACTAGGTTTGTAAAAAGTCAACTATTAGCCTATTGCCACAAAAACAGGAATAGCACTGACACACAAGCCTAGATATTTACAAAGTCAGATGATTTTTTTTCAAAATTAAAGCCTAGTTTTTCTGGATTTCTTTGCAGCAAGGTCCTTGATCAGATCACTAAAATCCAGTTTCCAAACAAGATCACTTTCAGGTGATAACAGAGTAAGATGATTCAGCCTGTCCTGTCCCATTGTGGACCTGAGCCTATTCTTCACTAGGAGAAAGATCGCTCATCACTTGCACTTGTGACAGGGAGAGTCAGGTAAAGCCTCAAAGCAATGCTTACATTTGGGAAGATGACCAGGGAGGTTTTTTTCTCTGAGGAAGCATAAAAGCTCTGTTGCAGGTGAAATATCTTTGCCACTTACAAATTCCCTGAAATGGACAATCTCCTCCACAAAGTTTAACTCCAGTTCAGCTGAATATCTGCTTTGGAGATCAGATGCCCTCTTGCACAGATCTTGTACGGAGAGAGAAGTAGGGTTGCCAACTTTCTCACTTCCAAATAAGGGAGAAAAGTAGCAGTCAAATACGGGACACTTGTGAAAGACTACCATGACCATGAAGCCTTGCGTGGGCACCTGTTTGTGCATACGTGATGTGCGCATGCATGTCATGCACGTATGTGACGTGTGCATGTGCGTACGTGCCAATTTTTTTTCCCACAAATTGGTTTTGGCTTAATCTTCCCAACTACACTGTACATACATTATTTCTATTTTATATAGGCTGTGTATTTATCATATCATTCCAGCTTTTACTATATGTTAGTGTTATTTGGTATGATTTGGTAGGTTATTTTTTGGGTCTGGGAATGCTCAAAATTTTTCCCATATAAATTAATGGTAATTGCTTCTTCTCTTTACGCCATTTCGGCACGAAAGGTTTCATAGGAACGTTCTACCTTAGCGGGGGAAACACGGGACAAGGGTGGCCCCATATGGGACAAACCAATTTAGCCCAATATACGGGATGTCCCGGCAAATACGGGACAGTTGGCAACCCTAGAGAGAAGGGATATTGTTCAGGATGCCAAATGAGTTGTTAAAGTCATTATATGACGCAAATCTGCAATCAATTTCTGCAAGTAACTTATCCATCATGACCAAAAAAAACAGTAGCTGAAAATTTTTCTCTGGCTGACAAACCAACATCAGGTGTTGCGGATTCACCCAGAAAGGCTTTACGTTTTCTTTTTCGTTGGGTGTCTTCTTTGTACACTTGTGAGACTGTTGGAGACATAGTTTTAGCTTGGGTCTCAAAAGAATCAAATTGATCACGCAACCTTGCTATGTATCACCATAGTGATCTCACCAAGTCCACAGCATTATACAGGTCTAGATTTACAGCTTGCAATTCAGCACTTGCACTTTCAAAGCGCTGAAGAATGCAATGCCGGTGGAAGCGGAATATAAGAGTCATTGCCTTGATATGTACTCACCATTTACGAGCTTGCATTTGAAGTGAAATTTGGAGAAAAAATGTCTCTGCTGTTTGTATACTCGTTCCGAAGCTTTGATATCCACATCCTTATTCTGGCAGGACACCGGCCCTTTCTTAGCCCAGTACGCTCGGACTGAATCATCTAACGTTTCCTTTCCCCAGCAAGCAGGATCAGTGTTGTAAGGATCCTCAGTAGTGGTAACGTTAACATTAATGGCGGCCCGACTTGGTTGTTCGGAGGCCTCTGTGGTCGGGACTCGCAAAGTCATGCTCTCTGCCTCTTAACGTTAGCTGCTGACTGTGGCAAGGACAGTGGTCCTGTGCTAATGCTGGTGCTAACGCTAGCTGTTGAACAAGCCTCCATTTGTCCACTGGTCTCAGACTGTGACAAGAGCGATGGTACTGCTGCATCATCGAGAACAGGTTTAAAAAATTCTGTCAATTTCAATGTCTTTTTTAATGCTTCTTTCTCACTGTCCTCTTTTTCTTGTTTCTTTTTTCTTTTCTGTGCTCCACTCTCGTATTTTTTTTTTGTCTGCCGTGATGATAGCTACCTATTTTGGGCCCCTCTGCAGCTCGGGCCCCTGGGCTGCAGCCCAGCCTAGCCCTGCCTGAAGTCCAGCGCTGCTAAGAGAATTAATGCAGTAAAGGGTGGTCACACAAAATATTGATTTGATTTAGTTTTTTAATACTGTTTACTGCCCTTTTTACTAAATTTTTGATATCTAGAAACTTTCAATTTTTTTTGAAAGCATCTTTACTTTATAGAACTTTTTTACGCCAGCCTAAGACTTTCACATGGTACTATATTGTTCCAATTGAAAACATACAATTACATGCAGAATTTAAGTGGAACATAGTTTTTTCCTTTAATAACTCAGTGATGTGCAAACCTGTACTATTTTTATCTGTAGTCCAATGGTGTCACAATTTCTTTAGTCACTTGTCTAAAACTGACAGAGATCAGGTTTTCTTAATACACGGTGTCACTTTATCTGTTAACTCTGTTCCAGCAAATGGATAGCTGTTCATAGGTGGCTTTTGATCTTGCTTCCCAGCTGCATACTGAATACTGGAAATTTTCCCATTTGATTTCTCCACTTTGATTTTCATCCTGGACCTTTAGCAACAGCTGCGAAACTCACATTTATTCATCTAGGTCAGTGGTTCTCATCCTGGGGTCCTTGAACCCTCTGTTAGTGGTAGGGGTCCATGGCATAAAAAGGTTGGGAACCCCTGGTCAAGGTTTTTTTTTAGAAATTGAAGCTTTACCAAATAATAATTATTTTCCATTTGGGTCTAGTCAAGTGATACAGCATCATAAAAATGTTGGCCATCACCTGCTTTATCTGTGAAAAAAGTCAATGTTTCCTACATTGGCCTCATTATCCAACTTAGAAGAACAAGACTGGAAGTAAGTCATCCTTGATCCTAAGGGACTGTCTGAGAACAAGATAAAATTTTATTACAACACAATTTTCTTATTAACTTTTAAATGCTGTCCTTACATTTTACAAGTTCAGAGCAAGTTTTTCAATAGGAACATGGGCATTGTGTTCAAAACACTCATTTTTAAGTAGAGCCTAAAGCAAAAATATTGACATTAGAGCAAATTGTAATCACAAATTTTAACCTTCATATCCTCTGTCATCTGTCCTTTCATCAATCAATAAAAAATATTAACAGCTTTTTAAAGTAATTTTTACCTGTTAAATTTAGATTTTTAAAATTTATTCATTTTCAGCATTACTGCCTTGCTGATAAAACTAGAATCCATTGCTTATCTCTACCTGCAGTCTTTCTGCTGATGGGTAAAGTGTTCCAGGATCAAGGGCAAGTGAACAAGTGATGATGAAGGGACTTGCTTCTAATTGTGATATTTAATATGTTTGATTGGAAACAGTCTGCCTCTTTTTTGACTTGATTTGATTAGTAAATAATACTTGAATAATTTTCAAATATTCTGGTTTTCAGGGCACATCTCTATGTTCAACCTCACTTGAAAACCTAACCTACTTCAGTGGTAATTGGATTATTATCATTGCATGCACTGAGATACAATGAAAGATTTTGTTTTGCATGCTATCCATACAGATTGCTGCAAGCCACAAATATATCAAGGTAGCACTGAGGGAAAACTAATAATAAAATACAGAAGAGTTACATTTACAAAGAAAGTGTGGTGCATATACTAATATGGTGGCCCATGAGGAGGTACATTGTGAGGTCAAAAGTTCATCTTCATTGTACAAAGGGCCTGTTCAAGAGTCTTATAACACTTGGATAGAGCATCTGATGGAACATATATTTAAGCTTTTGCATCTTCTGCCTGATGGTATGAGGGAAAGAGAGAATGTCTGGGGTGGGAGGAGTCTTTGATTATATTGGCTCCTTTACTGAAGCGGTGGGAGGTGTATCTAAAAAATGAATGATTTAACCAAAATAGAAAGAAGTACATGACAGCAAAAGCGTTTAGGCACATACTGTATATATAGCTAGAGTGCCTAAGACTTTTGCACAGCACTGTATTTGTCAGTGAACATGATATGGAAAATGAGTTTCTAAATCTGGCAGGAGCAAAGGATTTTGGGAATGCTGAGGGTGGAGTGCCTTGGGAGGGGTGTGGGATACGTGGCAGAGAAGGAATTCCAGGAGCGGGACATTTGATTCCATACAATTGATTTATTGTTAATTACAAAATGTCTCTCTGGTGCATCCTGCTCCCTTCCTTCAGCCTTGCACTTTTCCCAACCACGATTCACCTCTCCCTGCCCCCTTCCCACTTTCAGTCCATAATAGAGATCCATATCAGAATCAGGTTTATCATCACTCAGATATGTCATGAAACTTGTTTTTGTTTTTACTTTCCTTCTGAAAAGGAATAGGAATTTCACCAATAAGAAGTGATATTTTTGAATTTTAGAGTAATTGAGAGATATAGCATGTAAACAGGCCCTTTGGCTCATTGGGTACATGGTGACGTTCAAATACCCATTTCCATCAATCCTACCCTGATTTCATTTCTATTTTCCCCATATTTCCATCAACTCTTCTCAGAATTTAAAATCTATGTGGAAGTTAAACATTGCTGCACTTTGCAAGCCACATCTATTAGTCAGCTAACTGTGGGCCAGCATCCTGTGCTTTGTAAAACGGCTGCAAAGCTGTCCCTCTAACCACAGACTGATCATTGCTTTCAATTAATTTATATTAAGAACTGAAGACTGGTTCTTGTTTACAACAGGAAGATGAGCAAGGATAATTGGTTAGAAGCTTAATTTTGCTACAAACAAATCTGACCCTTTGAAAAGGTCACACTACTGTGTTACGAAGCTAAGGTTAGCAATAAGCCTCTTGGCCCCTGGGAAGTGAATATCCATCACAATTTCAAAATGTAATTTTGTTGTTTCACATTTTTATTGAAGCTGGTAAATTTATGTTTATATTCAATTCAAAAATGGCATTTCATGTAAATAAAAAGCAACAATAAGTCTCTTCCATTATTCAAATACAAAAGAAATTACTGAAAAAAATGGTTCAATTCTAGTTCTATGGTTTTTGAGTAGATATATGAGGCCAATGTTGGAACTGCAAAAGCTTCCAAAGTTCGGGCAGGAGATGCTTATGGGACATTTGAGTTGGTCAGCTTGTATGGTCCCTCTGCAGATTATGTTGTGCTCCTAATGTGTGAATTTGAGGTTCTCAACACCAGTCCTTCACCACGTTGAGCATTCATGATGCAGGGATTTTCAAGTGTCAGTGGAAGGATTGCATTGTTTTTCAAGGGCATCCTTGAATCTCTTTCTCCTCTTTGACTGGTAATCTCTTTCCATGATGGAAGATATGTTTCATGAATCAGCGGTCAGGCATATGATCGAAGTAAGTTGTTCCATGGAGCCACATAAGTGTGTCCATGTTGTCAATCCTGTGAACGGAGGCACCGAGTGAGCATTGACATTGGTTCACTTATCCGTCCAGTGAATTTGAAGAGTTTTACAGAGACTTTGACTACACCTAAGGTCACTTGAAATTCTGTTGTCAAACTGTAGTATGCAGATGAGACTTACTGTATATTTCATGTAATCAGAGATTGAGCCTCAAGCCTTCAATGATTCAGTCCCTGAAGCATTTAAGAGGATGGGTTTTACACTCAGTAGCTGCACAACACTGCCCTCTGACATTAAATTTGTACTCTGTAACTCCGGAAAACAAACCTTTTGTCATATCTTGGGAGACATCTTTCTGTGAACACAGATAGCAATGATGATATTCACCATCATCTTTAAGGTGCCAGCACAGCCTTTGTTTGATTGAGGAGGAAGGTGTTTTCAGATCATGACCACAGAGCTGACACAAAACTCATTACTCACAGGGTAATATTAATTCCTTTCCTCTTTTATTATTCAGAAGCCTGGACTATCTGTAAGAGACATGCATGTACACTCAGTGTCCACTTTATTGAATGGAAACCAGTATGGTCTTCTGTGGCTGTAGCCCATCCACTTCAAGGTTCAATGTGTTGTGTGTTCAGAGATGCTCGCCTGCACACCACTGCTGTAACGCGTAGTTATTTGAGGTACTTTTACCTTCCTGTCAGCTTGAGCCAGTCTAGTCAGTTTCCTCTGACCTCTCTCGTTAACATGGCATTTTTGGCCACAGAATTGCCGTTCAGTGGATTTTCTTTTTTGTTTATCGCGCTATTCTCCATAAAATCTAGAGACTGTCATACAGGAAAATCCCAAGATAATCAGTAGCTTCTGAAATACTCAAACCAATTTCTCTGACACTAACCATCATTCCATGGTCAAATTCACTTAGATCACATTTCTTCCCCATTCTGATGCTTGGTCTGAATAACAACTGAATCTCTTGACCACGTCTGCATGCTTTTGTGCATTGAGTTGCTGCCATATGTTTGACAGATTAGATATGCCCATTAATGAGCAGGAGTACAGGGGGGGTCTAATAAAATGGCCACTGAGTGTATGTAATAAAGTTATGAATGCAGGTTTAACGTGGCCATCCATTTAAATAATTTTTTACTCAATAGCAGTAACAATTGTTCTTCCTTTGAGAGAACAGCGACTGTTTCTTTTTCACACTAATGTAGATGAAAGCAAGACCAATGATGATGAATTTTGGAATACGCCATTGATGTTGCTCATATGAGTTTGATATTAGAGAGCGGGGCTGATGGATACAAAGGTCTCATTATTAAATGAAAGCACAATATTGGTAACTTGTCCTAAAACACCCAGAAATCTGTTCAAAATTGCTGCATTCTATATTAACATGGCTTTTGTTAAATTGTAATGCCCTTTTCTTGATGTGAATCAAGCAGGGTCTTGTCCATTGTATTTACTTTACCATGGACGAGTATTTTGTTAAATGCGGATTTGAAAGTATTCTGCAACAATTCTATGAAAAAGTGACATCTACTCTACATAACTTTTAATGAATGACAATAGTGTAAGGCTAGCAATTACGGTTATTGATTTCAAGGATTTTTTTGTTTCCACGTGTATATAATTAGCATCCAATGGTGATAATTCAGTATTTGATATTCATTGTTATGGAAAATGATGTGCAGAGTGTTAAGAGTGCAGCTGACAATGGCAAAAAGCAAAGAAAAATGCATTTTAAATGTGGCTACTTCTGTGTACGTTGAAATAATTTCAAGGATCTGATTACAAGGAGTTTGAAATGGAACCAACGGCCCATGACCTAAATACACAGCTTTCAAGAGATGGTGGGACACATGTTGATTTATTAATATTAACACAAAGCTATACAAGATTTTAAAATGCACATCACAATCCAAGTGTGGAATAAACATTCCATATTACAAGGAACATATAATTATTAAGAAAGAAATCTAGATGACCTTTCAAAAACCAAAATGTTGCAAACATTATTTGTTTTTAAGCACTTCCTTTATTTAGCAATCTGAAAAGTCATTTAACTTTCTCTATGTAATTTTTCTCATTATATTTATTCAATCTGATACTGTTTAAAAACATTACTAATAAATCAAAATATATTGTGCCATCCATTAAATGCTTTATCTTTTGACCAGATATAAAATGTAAGTTTGGTTTTGCTTTTTATCTTTGTGTGAAGCCACCCATACTCAATGTTTTAGGAGCAGTTTCTTCCCATCTGCCATCAGATTTCTGAATGGACAATGAACCAACTCATGAACTCTGCCTCAGTTTTTTTTTTGCTCTCTTTTTGTACTTTATTTGATTTATTTTAAAAGTTAGATACCGTATATATTTCTTATTGTAATTTATAGTTTTTAATGTATTGCACTGCTGCAAATCAACACATTTTGTGACATATGCCAGTGATATTAAACCTGATTCTGACTCTGATTCTGAAAACCTTTCTTCAGGTACAGAAAATATCTTATCACTCATTAGACAATTTATCAGAATCATTAAGATTTGGGAGCGTGACTGGTGAAGTTATTATATATCACACTGAGAAATATGCAAAATCTGCTGACTGCAAGAAGTAAGTGGTATATATACAATAAAATACTTTGGCATTGCTGTTTCCTGCACATTTGGCAGCAGCTACAGGAAGTAACATGTCCTGGCACTAACACTCCATTGTACCACAACTGTATAAGCCACTGTCAGAAAATTCTGTTTCACTTTGGTTTCTGCATGATATTGAGACTTGGGAAAGGATGGAAATTCTTAATATTCAATGTTGCTGCTGAAAAAAATTGTTTTTGTATGTTACTGATAAAGGGAAAAGGTTACATTTGAATTTACTAGTTTTACAAATAAGATCAGTTCTATTGAGTTAACAATGGTGGTAAGAACATTAATGCATCTCTAGTAAAGTAAAGAAGAGAAGAGATGAAAATTATATCAAAAAGTTATCAACATGGTTTTCAAAAGAAAAGATCTTGCTCAATCAACTTTGAATTTGAGGATGTGACAGTGGTAATACAGTCAATTCAACAATTAATTTCCAAAAGGCCTTTTGATAAGGTGTTTCTTATAGAGTTAGAGAGAGTGGAGTTGAGCAATAGGTATTTGAAAGAATAGGTATTTGAAAGAAAAGTTGGCCTCAAAATATAGAAATAAATACTGCGAAAGAAGTGGGGGGCTAGTGTTATTCCCCAAAGCTCAATGTGAGAACCACAATTTACACTTGTGTTTAAAAAATATATATTTTTAAATTTGCAGATTGTAGCAAATAAGGATGATGTGGTGGGAAGAAGCTTGGTGAATAGGAAAAAATTGGCTAATGGAGTTTAACACATATAATTGGAAGGCACAGCAAATGTTTGATTCACCTGACAGATATTAACTAGCATGCTCTTGTAATTAGTATTATGGCATTGCTGCGAGAGCTCCCAGACAAACATAAGCCTGGAATGAAGGAAATTCTGGCTGATATTGGACTAACATTGACGGTACCTTTGAATATCCTTGGAGCAGAGTTGAAGGAATGGCCAGGCCAACAATGGGTTAACTATTATAATTTGTTGACTGGCACCTGTTAAGCCCTGTATATAATTTTAGAAGAATAGATTGACCACTTATTTCTTGGAAGGTGCAAGCCTGGGGGGGGGGGGTGGTGGGGGTTGTAGAGGAAGAAGGAATCTTGGAGTACAAAAATGTTGCATCTCAGGTTAACGAGGCCATATTAAAATGGTAAACTGTGTTCTTGACTTTTCTCTAGCAGGTTTGAATTGAAGTGTGGGAAAATTATGTTAAACCTGTACTGGTGTTTTGTTAGACTGGATTTAGAAAGCTATGTACAGCTCTGTCATATTATAAAAAAGAATGTGGGATCTGGAGAGAATGCAGAGAAGGTTTACTAGAATAATACCAGAAATGTAAGAGCATACAACATCATGGGAGGATGAATGGACTTCACCTCCTTTCTCTTAATAAAAGGTCAAGCACTAAGCCAATACTGGTCTTTAAAATAATGAAGAGTTTTGATACATACTTCTTCTTTTGGTAAAGGCCTGTTACTAGAGTTTCTAAATATAAAACAGTCATCAAGAAATATAATAGAGAATTCAAAACAATATTTTTATCCAAGGAGTAATGATCTTGTTATCTTGGAGTGCATTTGAAATGAATATTATTGGTATGTTTAAAAGAAGAGTGGGCATGTTTTTGATGGTCAAGAGAATATGGAGTTATGCTGATGGATGTGAATGAAGAAGGGTGGGATTAAAATTGGCGGCCACTTGGAGATTCTGTTTTATCTGGCTGATGGAGCATAGGTGCCTAGTGAAATGGTCACCCAATTTGTGTTGAGTCTCACTAATATACAGAAGGCCTTCCCATTCCAATTCTGACATGTCCATAAGACCATAAAATATAGGAGCAGAAGCAGGCCATTCAGCCCATCGAGTATGATCCACCATTCAATCATGGACTGATCCAATTCTTCCAGTCATCCCCACTCCCCTACCTTCGCTCCATACCCTTTGATGCCCTGGCTAATCAAGAACTTATCTATCTCTGCCTTAAATGCACCCAATGACTTGGCCTCCACAGCCACTCATGGCAACAAATTCCACAGATTTACCACCCCCTGGCTAAAGTAATATATCCGCACCTCTGCTCTAAATGGACATCCTTCAATCCTGAAGTCATGCCCTCTTATCCTATACTCCCCTATCATGGGAAATAACTTTGCCATATCTAATCTGTTCAGGCCTTTTGACGTTCGGAATGCTTCTATGAGACTCCCCCCCTCATTCTCCTGAACTCCAGGGAATACAGCCCAAGAGCTGCAAGGTTCCTCCTATGGTAACGCTTTCCTTCCTAGAATCATTCTCATGAATCTTCTCTGAACTCTCTCCAATGTCAATATATCCTTTCTAAAATAAGGAGCCCAAACTGCATACATTACTCCAAGTGTGGTCTCAAAAGTGCCTTATAGAGCCTCAACATCACATCCCCGCTGTTATATTCTATACCTCTAGAAATGAATGCCGACATTGCTTTTGCCTTCTTCACCACCAACTCAACTCGGAGGTTAATTTTTAGGGTATCCTGCACAAGGACTCCCAAGTCCCTTTGCACCTCTGTATTTTGAGTTCTCTCCCCATTTAAATAATAGTCTGCCCGTTTATTTCTTCCACCAGAGTTCATGACCATACACTTTCCAACATTGTATTTCATTTGCCACTTCTTTGCCCATTCCCTTAAACTATCTAAGTCTCTCTGCAGGCTCTCTGTTTCCTCAACACTACCCGCTTCTCCAACTACCTTTGTATCATTGGCAAATTTAGCCACAAATTCATTAATCCATAGGCCAAATCATTGACATACATCATAAAAAGTAGCGGTCCCAACACCGACCCCTGTGGAACTCCACTGGTATCTGGCAGCCAGCCAGAATAGGATCCCTTTATTCACACTCTCTGTTTTCTGCCGACCAGCCAATGCTCCACGCATGCTAGTAACTCCCCTGTAATTCCATGGGCTCTTATCTTGCTAAGCAGCCTCATGTGCAGCACCTTGTCAAAGGCCTTCTGAAAATCCAAGCACACCACATCTACTGCATCTCCTTCGTCTACCCTGCTTGTAATTTTCTCAATTCTCAGGCAGGATTTTCCTTTCAGGAAACCATGCTGGCTTTGGCCTATCTTGTCATGTGACTCCAGGTATTCCTTAATCTCATCCCTAACAATCGATTCCAACAACTTCCCAACCACTGATAGGTCTATAGTTTCCTTTCTGCTTCCTCCCGCCCTTCTTAAATAGCAGAGTAACATTTGCAATTTTCCAGTCATCTGGTACAATGCCAGAATCTATCGTTTCTTGAAAGATCATCGTTAATGCCTCCACAATTTCTCCAGCTACTTCCTTCAGAATCCAAGGATGCACTCCATCAGGTCCAGGAGATTTATCCACCCTCAGACCATTAAGCTTCATGAGCACCTTCTCAGTCATAATTTTCACTGCACATACTTCACTTCCCTGACACTCTTGAATGTCCAGTATACTGCAGATGTCTTCCACTGTGAAGATTGATGCAAAATACGCATTCAGTTCCTCTGCCATCTCTGTGTCTCTCATTACAATATCTCCAGCATCATTTCCTATTGGTCTTATATCTACCCTCAACTCTCTTTTATCCTTTATACACTTAAAAAAGCTTTTAGTATCGTCTTTAATATGTCACCAATTTCCTTATATAATTCATCTTTTCCTTCCTAATGACCTTCTTAGTTTCCTTCTGCAAGTTTTTAAAAGCTTCCCAATCCTCTATCTTCCCACTAACTTTGGTTTCCTTGTATGCCTTCTCTTTTACTTTTACTTTGGCTCTGACTTTACTTGTCAGCCACAGTAGTGTCCTTCTTCCATTTGAAAATTTCTTCTTATTTGGAATATATCTGTCTTGCACTTCCCTCATTTTTTGCAGAAACTCCAGCCATTGCTGCTCTGCTGTCCTTCCTGCTAGTGTCTCTTTCCAGTCAACCTTGGCCAATTCCCCTCTCATGGCATTGTAATTTCCTTTATTCCACTGAAATATCGGCACATTGGAATTTAGTTTCTCCTTCTCAAATTTCAAAGTGAACTCAATCATATTGTGATCACTGTTCCCTAAGGGTTCCTTAACCTTAAGCTCTCTTATCACCTCTGGATCATTGCACAACACCCAGTCCAGCACAGCCGATCCCCTAGTGGGCTCAACAACAAGCTGTTCTAAAAAGCTATCCCTTAGACATTCCACAAATTCTCTCTTTTGAGGTCCAGTACTAGCCTAGTATTCCCAATCCACTTTCATGTTAAAATCCCTGACAATTATCATGACATTGCCCTTCTGATGCACTTTACTATCTCCTGCTGTAATTTGTAATTTGTAATGTCAGTCCATAGTCTCCTCTACTATCACAATGAGGACACACTCAGGTTGGAGGAGCAACACCTTATATTCCATTTGGGTAGCCTGCAACCTCATGGCATGAACATCAATTTCTCAAACTTCTGGTAATGCCCCACCTTCACCATTTCCATTCCCATTTCCCTCTCACCTTATCTCCTTACCAGTCTATCATCTCCCTCCCTCCGGTGCTCCTCCCCCTTTTCTTTCTTCCATGGCATTCTATCTTCTCCTATCAGATCCCCCTTCTCCAGCCCTGTATCTCTTTCACCAATCAACTACCCAGCTCTTTACTTCACCCATCCCCCCAACTTTCCCTATCACCTTATGGTTCTTCCTCCCCTTCCCCCACTTTCTTACTCTGACTCTTCATCTTTTTTTTAAGTCCTGATGCAGGGTCTCGGCCTGAAACGTCGACTATACTCTTTTCCATAGAAGCTGCCTGGCCTGCTGAGTTCCTCCAGCATTTTGTGTGCATTGCTTGGATTTCCAGCATCCGCAGATTTTCTCTAGTTTGGGATTAGGCTAGTGCTGGTGATGTGTTGAGCAGTTTTGGCTACCCATTGTAGAGCCTTCTTGTCTGCTGCAGTGAACTTTCTGTACCAAGTAGTGATGCAGCTTCTTAGGATGCTCTCTACTGCACATCTGTAGAATGGCATGGGAATGGATATGCAAACACCATCTCTCTTCGGACTCCTCAAAAAGTAGAGGCATGGATAGGCTCTCTAGACTGTGTATGATGTATTCTGGGCCCCGCGAGGTCGTGTGTGATGTGTGCTCCAGGAGTTTGAAACTGCTTGCATTTCCTACTGTGAGCAGCCGATATACATGAGGGTATGAGTAGTGCAATAACCAGCTCCTTTGTCTTGTTGATATTAAGAAAGAGGTTACTTGCCTGGCACCAAGCCTGGAGTTCTTCCACCTCTTCTCCGCAAGCAATCTCATTGTTTTTGGTGATGAGCCCCACCACCGTCGTTGTCATCAGCAAACTTGACAATGTGATTACTTGGGTATTTGGCTGTGCAGTTATGTGTGAGCAAAGTGTACAGCAATGGGCTCAGCTAACAGCCCTGTTTAGGGAGGACTGTGTTGAGGATGATGGGGAGGAAGGAGAGGTTGTGCATCCTGACTGTCTGGATATGGCACAAAGCTGATGAGCTCCACAGTGACTCAGAAGAATTTCTCCAAATGTTTTTTTTAAATTGGTCTGGATTTTAACAGACAGTTTTTTCAGCCCTCTCTAGAAAACTACCTGACTTTGGGTGAGGTAGGCGGGTATGAATAATTGCAATAAGAATATTGAGTCAAAAAATGCATCTGAAATAGAATTGGTGAGGTCACAGTTGACATTTCTGGTAAAATTTATCTGCATATGAATTAAAGTAATTGATCAAATAATAGGTTCTAACTGCTTATTTTTCCAATCACAACATGCTCACTGTTAAATTATATTTGTGATATTAAGAGACATAACCTTGTGCCTTTTGATTAACAGAGCTTTGATTATTAAAAATATGCATTTTTAATGAACACCTCAGCCTCTAACTAAAAAGAAATGTGTTAAAACTAAACTGAACAGTATTAGCTGTTATGATTTTTTAAAATATTGTATTTTACTAGTGATTATGAAAAATTATTGCAATTTACTTAACCTGTGTGTTTGGCATAATCTTGCTATTTCTCCCTGGAGTATTTTGGATGGGACTTGATTTGGCAGATTAAACCTTAATACTTCAGAAGTGATTGTTTTGTTAAAAGCTTCTAATTTTTTTGTGTTGGTTAGCTGATTTCACCCAATTTGTAATAATATTACCCATGTAGCAGACTACCTAGCAGACCAAAGTGACTGATAGAACTGTAGGCTACCAGATGATCATATCTCACACAATCTTGGACTTCAGTTCACACATAGTGAAAGGTGAAATTCTGAGAGGGGCTGGAGTTTGGCTTTTGGCAAATATGGCTCTCTGTTCCATTGCTGTCCCTTTACTGAATCAAGCAACGATGCAATGTATAGCTGAGGAGAGGGTGGAGATGGACTTCACATCCACCTCTCAACAAGATGCTAGTGAGGTGTGAAACATGAATATCAACCCTACTCATTTGAATCCGGACCAGAGAGAAAGGATAAATAGAAACAGAAAATGCTAGAAGCACTCAGCATGTCATGCAGCGTTTATGGAAAGACAAACAGAGTTAACACTTAAGGTGCAAGACCGTTTGTCAGGCAAAATGTTACATCTGTTATACTTCCTACAATGCTTTCCGACCTGCCGGCGTTTCCACATTTTCTTTTTTTTATTTTAGGTTTTCAGTATCTCGACTGTTTCTATTTTTATAGAGTCATAAAGTTATAGAGCACTACAACACAGAAATAGGCCCTCCAAGTCCATGCCAATTCATTTTTCTGCCATCCTTCATCTGGACCATAGCCCTCTGTACCTATCTCATCCAAGTATCTACCCAAACTTAAATGTTACAATTGAACATGCTCCTACCACTTCCACTGTAGCTCATTCCACAACCATAACACTGTTCAAGTGAAGATGCTGCCCTTCAGGTTTCCTTTAAATATTTCACCTTTTATTCTAAACCTATGACCTCTAGTTCTAGTTTTGCCCAAGTCAAAAAGGCTGCATGTATTTACCATATAGACACCCCTCCCCTCATTCTCCTACGCTCCTAACCAATTCAACCTTTCTCTATAATGCAGGTGCTCAATTCGTGGCAACATCCTCGTAAATGTTCTCTGCATTCTTCTAACTTATTGATATCTTTCCTGTAGGTAGGTGACCAGAACTGTACCTAATACTCTAAACTTGTTCTGTCCAATGCAACTTCAACATAGCATACCAACTTCTATACTCAATATTTTGATTTATAAAGACTAATGTGCCAAAGGTTCTCTTTATGTTCTATTTGTGATACCACTTTCAAGGAATCATGGATTTGGATTTCCATATCCCTTTGTTTTACTGCATAACTCAATGCCCTGCCGTTCACTGTGTAAGTCCCACACTGGTTTGTCCTGCCAAAGTGCAACATCTCACACTTGTCTGCATTAAATTCCATCTGCCATTTTTAAGCCTATTTTTCAAGCTATCCTGAACCCACCTTAAGCATTGATCATCTTTCTCACTGTTCACTGTGCCCCTAATAAATGGGGAAAATAAATGTCTGATTTATTCCACCTTACTTTATTTTAATGTTTTTAACTATTTGTTGGTACCTTTGTGTTTGAATCTTTTTTATTAGCTATTTACACTCCTAAAATATTTAAATCTGTTTGAACTAGCATTTCTATCACTAGAAAAAGAGTTTTAAAAGACTTTGGACAACTTGGTTCATCTCAACAGATGCCATGATTCTTCTGGCTTTCATGTCCAGGGAAAGTTAATATGGATGAATGAAGACTGCGGACAGTGAGCCAGGTCCTGGATGATTTGAAAATAAGGCTTTAACTCTGCCTCAGAAGTATATCTGTCAACCTAGCTCAGCTGACACACATAAAGCAGGTGAATGGATTGCAGAGAAATCATTGTAATGGAGTTGGAGGTTTCACAGAATTTAAAGTTCATTTAGAATTTCTAGTTTCTTCCCAAACTAGATTTCAAAATATTGGAGATAGAATGATAATGGGATCATTGCACAGTGTGTTTTATCAAAGTTCATTATTTAGGTTCTAAAAGGACACCTTAAGTAGATTGGTTGATCTGAGATTAATTATGCTCTTTCCTTCTAGTTAGAGTAGAGCATTTGCAATTGACAAACATCAGGAAGACCATTTCTGTTTCAAAAAGATGAATAAGCATGATTCCTCAGAATTCTGGTTCTTTTTAGAAACACCACCAAAATGTCACTTGATCCTTGAAACAACCATCTCTACTTTAACATGCAGGCTAAAGCAGAAAAGAATCAGCTCGATGGCTCTTGCTGCATTTTTGAGTCCTCAAGTAAATACAGGAGCACAGACAACATCTTTATTCTCTCATTCCCTTGAAAGAGTACCATCCAGTTGTGTTTTTTTTTAACTCTAAGATGCTACAGGCATCTTGCATCTAGATTCTTATATTGTGTAAATGCATACCGTATGAAATCCAAACCTGTTTCAATATCAACTATTACAAAAAATGTCTGTCTCCTGTCTTTCCTAATAATTCAAACAAGGTTCATTACTCTATAATGACAATTAAAGTAATTTTATGGGTCAGATTTTCATGGTTTGTGCCAGTTTAATACAAAATCCAATTGGAATGATGAAGTCCCAGTTGAAACATAAATCTCCTCATAGATCTCAACTCCAATATATGGTCAAGCAAACTGAAATCAGTATTCATCTAAATACTGAGAATTTGATATATCTCTCTTCACTATAGCAATATCAGATTAAACTCTATATAGATTTCTTATCACATAATTGCAACAGTTTATATACAAACACTTTAAAACAAAGTATAATGAAACAAGGAATAAATATATTTGTACTCATTTCCTATTCACATTACTTTTGTAAAAGAATTAAATATCTGAGGCCCCATGTTTACTGGGGCCGTCCTTGCATATTTCGTCTCAGCTGTCAACATGATACACAAACCAGGGCAATACAATATGGAGAGCAAGCTGTTGGCCATGCGGCAGGCTCCCCCCTCCACACAGCTGACAAATCCAAAGGAATGGCAGAGACCGATATAGTCTGGCACCAGTGGTGTTTCAGGGATTGCCAGTCAGCATTGAACTCAATGTAGGACTGCCTTAGAGATTCCAGCTCTGGATTTTTCCTTGAAACTTACTCCCAAAGTGTTCCTCATGAATGAGTATAGCTGAAAGGCAGTGGAGGTTTGAGATCAGAGTTTTCCTTCTCCTAGATAAGAGGCCAACCATGGCTGATGACCCGCAAATACCTAAAGCGATTGGTTTAAAGGAACCAGTAACCCACCTTTGTCCCTTCTACTGTCAGTAGAAATTGTTCCGCTGGGCTTAGTAGCTAGGCCATATGTGAAGGCCAGGAGATGGACTTGGATGCCAGAGGCTATTTGTACTTACATACTGCCTGCTATGTCAATGGTGTTTAAGGCTGCAATGAATGTCCTCCATCTCTGGTGGTGTGCAGGGCTTCCATCACCATGTCAGTAGCTTCCTAGAGACCCAGAAGTACCATTGCACTCAGATGTAGAAGTATTCTTCATTGCTTTTTCTGTACCAATTTTGTTTTACCAGTCAGGGTTGTCAGCCCAGAGCTGAACCCCCAAACCTAGAGGACTGGTGGACCACTCTACCATTTGAACTGTTTGGCATGGGTGACCCTATCAAGAGCCAAAGCATAAAACCCCGACTCCAGCCAGCATTGAACTCCAGGTCATTGAGGCATGCAAACCTCCAAACCCTGACAAGATTGTGGTCCTCTTGGAGGAGAGACACACACCATTGACAGCATTTAATAGTGGGAGCTACCTCCCCTTGGCTATGACAACCTTAAAGAACCAAATGCATATACAAATACCATTATACTTAAGGAATTAAGTACAGGACCCTGTATTTTTTTAAAAGATTCATCCACACAGGTAATAACAAGCCACAGCAGCATATTCTATTAATGGCTTTTGAAAACAGTGTCAGAGATTCCCAGTAGTTAAATGTTGCTGGCTATAAATTTCAATCTACAATATAAATCGAAATCTAATGTCTTGTTGAGAATAATATCAATCTCACACAGTGGGGACTGTAGATCATATTTAAAGCAGGGAATTATCCTAGCTCTTGCTTTTATGAGCAGTCGGTCAATCAGCATAGGTAGGGAGTCTGACAATTACAGATTTGCAAAATGACATTCTCTACACTGAGGACAAACTGTTGCAGCAGATTTAAGGATTATGTGCCTGATTGTCCTGACACTACAGTTACAGCTCCTTCTCCGTCTTGAAATCATTTCAGCACATGCCAATAACTGGTCATTTTTTTAAGTAAGTCTTTATTTGCACTGTTTTATCTCTCAGCTCTGCTTTAGAAAAGTTTTTCCACACATCATCTTCAGATTTGTTTAAAGTATCCTGCAACATAAATCTTTAAGAGCCTCTAACCATCTGCAACCAACATATACAACAAATGTGTACATTTAATTGAAACCAAAAATTGCCATATGTTCATATTTTGTTCTCATTTGAAATAAGAATATAGATTTATATTCTTAATATAAAATCTGAGATAAAATTATAGGTTACTTTTGGTTTTGGATTGTAGATCTTCCTGTGCAGCATGAATTGATCCAACTTTTGTGCCGTTCAGAATATCCCTTATTTTTAAACTAAGTAATTTCCTTAAATGTTTTTTTTACTTCCCTCCCTCCTTCTGAAGGTGAGACCAATGACTTTGCTTGAATAGTGTGAGCAGCAAGAACAGACCAATAGTGGTCATTCTTCATGTGTGCTTGAAGACAGGGACAGTGAGCAGCATATAAACTATGCAGGCATTGTAGTGAAGCTCCATACTGCATTTTACAGAGGTGGCAGTGAAAGGGATAGGGGTAGGAAGAGGGTTGTCATTGACCAAAGGAGAAGAGCCTTGACTAACTTCCTTCCCTCCCTCATATAAAAATGTTTCCAATACCTTAAATACTTATTTAACAGTAAGAGAGTACCTAACCCCAGAGAGCAGGAAATAGCAAGAAATTAACTCAAAAAGTATTTTTAAAGCCAGGTTCACTAGCCTGGTGCTGGAGGGTTTGATTGCTATATCCATCACAATAGATTAATAAATGTATGATTTTATTAGTGCAATCAAAACACATTTAGAAATTAGACACAATCCCATGGTGCAGTTCTGAAGTAGGACTTTATTTTATGGCATCCTTTCCTGATCTAGAAATGTGCTAAAGTGCTTCCACAAATTGCATTGTTTTCAAAGTGCAGTTACCAATAGGTAAGTAAATGTAGCAACCAAAAGATTAGACCTGAGAAAAATGTTTTGTTAACCTGTTTACTTAGGTGACATTTGAGTGCTCTTGTGACCTTTCATATCCATCAGTACAGATAGACTTTGATTTAATGGCTTACCTGAAGGACAGTGCAGTTATCTGTGAATGCTCTGATTTCGAGGTGATAATGCTGCTGCGTGTATTGTTCATGACAGAGGGTGCTTAGTCTCTTGGTGAAGCTTGAATTTTCAACAGTCTTGGTCCACAAAATGGGGAACATAGTCGCAACACTATTCAGACTACCCAACAACATTTTCTCAAGCAAAATTTAAAGTGGGCAATAATCACTATTCTTGCCAGTTATGCCCTCAGCATATCAAAGAACAACGAAACAGATTTTAAGCCTCTCGTAGTTAGTTAAAGAGATTGATATTCTATGACTGAAAATATTTCACCAGTTACGGAGATGTATTTCCGCTCAAACTAAATTTCAAACCTTGATTGATAAGCAGCAATTGAATACAAAAGTGGAAAGATTTCAATTGTTCCCCTGCCTGCAATTCTGGTGAGATGAGGCACAGCAATAAAACAAAAGTAAAATATTTTATCTGCTGTTTATCAGTTACTTACTTTCAGTCACATTCTTTTAAGGATTAGACCTTATTAAAATTCAGAAATCCCTGAAAAATAGTAACATTTTAAGTGGATCCTGAGTTTCAGTATGGTTATAAAGGACAGAACACCTTATTTTACATTATTCTTTATAGAACGGAATATTTACCGCTCAGCATGGAGAAAAGCAACACATGTAAATTACCATTATATGTCTCTTCACATTATTACATTTGTTCATTCCTCTCCTCATGAGACTAAAATATATAGCAATACTTTTGTTCCCTGTCCCAATTTCTGTATTATATGAGGAGTGTGCAGTCCCTGCCATAAATAGTGGTTAGCATATACTGCAGGCACTTATTTATCTGGGGACTGAGAAGATGGTTTCGTAACAAGACGCCAGAGGCAGAGTTTTAAGTGAAGCCAGCTGAGTGTTCCCTTGAGGATTGACTGAAAAGATGGAGGACAGCAATTTATCACAGTCTTTGTTCTGCCCCACATTTAACAGCAGAGCACCAAATTCTAATAAAAAGTACTTTAAAAAAACATTAAAATATTTTTTCTAACAATATACAGTATAGAATCTCTTGCATGATGTTGATTCAAGATTTTCTAAGTAGCTAACACTTGCAAGCAGCTTTTAAAATCACCTTCAGCCATCAGTAGCTGTAGGTTGGATCTTCCATAGGCAGTAATCAGTTGAAGGTACAACAGCTAAGTTTAATTAGATTGATAGACAAGGAGACCCACTTTCCCGAATCTTGCTGCCTGTTTAATTCTGCATTCTAAAAGGACAATTCAAGTTGTTTTCATTGTACCACAATGTCACTCTTTTTACTTTGATAGACCTAATTATATTGCCATGGATAGTGGCACATTTGTCACAGCTTCCTGTGCATTTACACCACTGGCTAGGTAACCCTGACACGAATTTGGGGGAAAAAATGACCAACAGCATGAGTAAACCAGGAAAAGGGACTCTGCCTTGAGAAAAAGAAAGACTCTACATTTCACAAGCTCAGCATGTCCCAAAGTTCTCTCTGGGCAACTATGTACTTTCCAAAGTGTGGTCACTGACACAATGTGAGAACCGGCAAATTTGTGTACTTTAAATTCCACACCACGATGAGTGTCCTGACAAGATAATCAGATTTTAGAGCTTTCGGTTGAAAAACATATATTACTCAGAGAAATAACTTGCAGTATAAAATAATCTGTATTTGTCTCCTAAATATTAACACTGTTAAATGCTATGCTGAAAATCTGTTGCTGTTTCAGCATCTAACAGTGTAAATGTTTAGGATGCAAATACAGATTATATTATACCATGTGTTCTTTTGTCCCCATTGCCTCTCATTTTAAATATTGTTTGGTTGCTTTAATCAGAATTAGTATCTGCAATAACATTTCACCCACTGAAAGGTGTGGGATTGTTTTAGAATATAAAACATAGAACAGCACAGCACAGAAACTGGCCTGTTGGCCCACAGTGTTGTACTGAACCAATTAAATTAGCAATCAAATGACAGGTCAAACTAATCCTTTCTGCCTAAACAATGTCCATATCCTTCTATTTCCCTCACATTCATGTGTCTATCTCAACATTTGGAGGGCTATGATCCAGGTGCAGGTCGATGGGACTAGGCAGATCAATGGTTTAGCACAGCCTAGATGGGCCAGAGGGCCTATTTTATGCTGTAGTGTTCTATGACTTTATGACTCTTAAAAATTCCTAATGTATCTGTCTCTACTACCTACTCAGGCAGCGTATTCCAGGTAAAAAAACTTGTTCCTCACATCTCCTTGAATGCATGCTCTCTCACCTTAAATCCAGGTGTTTTGGTATTAGGTACTTCAACACTGGGAAAAAGATACTGTTTCCCTATTCTACCTACGTCATTTATAATTTTATAAACCTCTATCAGATCTTCTCTCAGCCTTCACCGCTCCAGTTAAAAAAAACAGTTTGTCCAACTTCTCGTTATATCGAGAACATAAGACGAAGGTTCCTTGAAAGAGAGTCCATAGGTTGTGGGAATATTTCAATGTTGGGACAAGTGAAGTTGAGTGAAGTTATCCTTTTTGGTTCAAGAGCATGATAGTTGAGGGGCAATAAATCTTCCTGAACCTGGTGGTGAGAGTCCTGAGGCTCCTGTACCTACTTGCTGATGGCAGCAGTGAGAAGAGAGCATGCCTGGGTGGTGGAGTCTCTGATGATGGATGCTGCATTCCTTCGACAATGTTTCATGTAAATGTGCTCAACGGTGGGGAGGGCTTTACCGGTGATGGACTGTGCTCTATACACTACTTTTTGTAGGATTTTCCATTCAAGGGCATACCAGGGTGTGATGCAAACAGTTAACTTACTCCCCACTACATGTTTATGGAAGTTTGTTGAAGTTTATATAGGTATAAACCGAATATATATAGGTTTTTTTCTTTCTCCCATTTGCAAGATGGGAGAAAGAAACAAAACGTTTAATGACTATCAGGAACATGAAGAAAATGGCAAGGAGAGCTATAAAGATGAGGGGACCTGGAGAATCTTTGGAAGATCAGTCTAAGTAGAAGTAGAGATGGAATTAGGCATGCAGTTCTGCAATGTTTGGAACAGTAATTTAAGGAGTATATTTTGAAAGAGGAGCAAAAGGCAGACAGAGGGCTTGGGCTGGTGACGGTTCTTGAGATGAGTAGCATCAATTCAGAGATCATAGAAGAAAATGGATAAGATATCCTGGCAGCATAAAGATGTTGAACATATTCCATTGTCATTAAAAAACAGATGGGAATTATTGAAGTATGAATACAGAAAAAAACAAAAAGAATTCATGAGACAATTAACAGTCTAGTTGGTTTTTGACATCTTGATTGAAAATGAAGTTGATCTTTTTTACTGCTGAAATCAAAATCAAAGGTGATTATTTCTTGCATGGTTATTGCAACACACATGCCAACAAACTTCCAGTTGCTGCAAAGATACCCACAATTACAGAGTTTGCACTAAAATGAATAGAATGGGTTTTAGTGCAATTCAGATTCACAGAGATCAATGATACCACGACATTGTATTCAGACATGCTCAATCATGCCTTTAATTGTCCCAGCACACTTTATATCCATATTAACACAGTGCATTCATTTTCAAAAGCTCACTGAAGCAGTTGGGATTTTCGAAGGCAAAGCATTACAGTGAACCTGTCAATTGTCTAATGGACACCCCATATACCTTCCTTGAATCCAGCACTTTCCTTCTGTATATCCTCTATCATGGGTCATTATTCTCAGTTGTCTATGCTTCTCTCCTTGTTTTTTTTTATTATTGTGGTAGCTATTCCTTATGAGGATAACAATTTTGGGTACAGATGCTGGCCTTACAAAAAATATTTACATACCATCAAACTACAGAAATCTCATCAGTTGAATTCTGCTGACTTTAAGATTTAGCTTTAAAAATTGGTAACAAAATTTAAAAACCAAAAATAAAGTTGTTTTTCCACACTTCCTACAAGCTTAGAAACATAGAAAACCTACAGCACAATACAGGCCCTTTGGCCCACAAAGCTGTGCCGAACATGTGCTTACCTTAGAACTACCTAGGCTTACACATAGTCCTCTATTTTTCTAAGTTCCATGTACCTATCCAGGAGTCTCTTAAAAGACTCTATCATTTCCGCCTCCACCACCGCCCCCGGCAGCCCATTCCACGCACTCACCGCTCTCTGCGTAAAAAACTTACCCCTGACATCTACTCTGTACCTACAGCCAAGCACCTTAAATCTATGCCCTCTCGTGCTAGCCATTTCAGCCCTGGGAAAAAGCCTCTGACTATCCATACAATCAATGCCTCTCATCATCTCGTGCACCTCTATCAGGTCACCGCTCATCCTCTGTCGCTCCAAGGAGAAAAGGCCAAGTTCACTTAACCTATTCTCATAAAGCACACTCCCCAGTCCAGGCAACATTAGAGTTTGAGATATTAGAGATGCATTTTCTCAGGACTTTCTAAGGGGCAGAACTTTCATCTGTAACTTTCCCTCTAGGGTAGCACACATTCAAAGTCTGTTAAAGCAGCAGAAATGCTCTTCCAAAGGACTAAAGTAAGCCTGTCAGAATTTCACCTTGGACTGATAGTTTCAAAGCCTGGCTACTGATGCTAGATTTTTATATCAGATTTATTTAACTGTATTTAAATAACAAATATCAAATATCAAACTGGGGTTTGATTTGAAATCTAATTTGTTGTTGATAGCTACTATTGCTAATAAGTTATTTTGGATTAAAAATTTGGAAGCTCCAATTATACAGGTATTTATAAACAAGAGAAATTCTGCTGATGCTGGAAATCCAAAGCAACACAAACAACATACTGGAGGAACTCAGAAAGTCAGACAGCATCTTTGGAAATAAATAAACAGTCGACATTTCAAGCCGAGAATTATATCTTCAGATTTTTGTGCCAACTTTCTATCAAGTTATATTGCGTTATTATTACATTTCATGATATCCCAAAGTTTATTTCACCTGCATCTACTCTTCTAAATCTGTAAAAAAAATATAGACTTTTCAATTGACCATCAGGGTTGCCTAGAATTAGGGGTTAAACTCCCAAAATATGAGGTGACTGAGAAGAGAGAGAGAGCGAAAAACAAACAAGCTGCTGCAGGTGGAGCAGCACCTGTGGAGAGACAGGAACTGTTGACATGCAACCGATAGTTTTTCAGTATTGTTACCGTATAAATATACATTTCCTCCTGTGGAAACTTGGAACTTAGCTGGTTTCCTGAATTTATCATCCATACCCCTAAACAATTAAGTTACAGTTAGAAACAAGAGAAAATCTGCAGATGCTAGAAATCTGAGCAACACGCCCAGAATGCTGGAGGAACTCAGCAGGCCAGGCACCATCTATGGGAAAGAGTACAGTTGACGTCTTGGGCCGAGACCGTTCGGTAAGTCTGAAGGGTCACAATTACAGTTAGAGTTTGCTTCAGGTATATAAAACAAAAGCGCTTTGTGATCTTAATGGAAAATTTCAAGAGTGCCAACCAAAAATTTGCACAGTAAAATGTAAACTGTTGTCACATACTGAGCCTTATCAAAACTATACCATGTTAATCTTCACTATGTTCTCAAGGTCAGGGTAAGTGTGGGGTGGGAGGACTGAGTAAATGGGTCTACTTCATTTGTCTCGGAGGTGATAAGTGAATCAGAGGTAATAGGAGATTGAAAGGGTCAGCCTGGTCTGATCAAGCTTGCTTGGGGGAAGGGGTTGAGAAGATGGGTGAGATGATTACAAAAGGGGTGAATTCAGAAAGCTGAAGGTAAGTATAGAACTTGCCATAGAGGAAATATGTTTCTGGTTATTGTTCTCAGTGGAATCTTAGTCTAATGATTGTCCTGTGTGTGATCTATAATGGTTGGTCCTGGAACAAAGTGTGCCAATTTTCCCAGCAGTGCTCTTAAAGGAGGAATGAATGAAAAATTGCCTAGCTAAATTTCTGCTGTGAAGTGAAATGACATTGAAATCATCTTGATTCACTCTGTTCAAAATTTATTTTCCATTATGTATCACCTGAAATATACCATGGCACACCAAATAATTTATTTGTCAGAAAGTTTAATGAGGAAAACTGATATTCCCAGGATCAATTCCTGTATGAGGCTAAGGTACAGGGAATAGTTTTTTTCTGTTAATAACATAACAAAAATAAAAGTTTGAATTCCATAACAATTTTCAGCAGCTAATTATATGACCTTGAATTAGTCAATTTCATAAAGCAAATATTGCAACAGAAGAGATATAACTGCCCTTTATTAAAGGTGGACATCAGCCTGAACCCTCTCATTATTCTGTATCATTGTTTTTCCTTTATAAAAGCTGTTTCACAATAGGGTGCTCTTAAAGTGATTTTTTTTATTATTGAAGGACAAAACATCATAATAAATTCTTGCAAAATGCTTATTATATTCCCACACCAAGTGGAAAAAGTCTTAAAGACTTAATCAATCCGAGATGTTTAAAACACCTGAATGATGTTAATTTGTTCTGTCAGGATGAATAATTTCCTATAAGTACAAAAGGATGGAAGATGGAGGGATCTCATTCTTGTAAACTATATGTAATTTCTACAGCAATGAAGAGCAATAGATCATTAGTTTTCTGCTTGACATAATTGCTAATCTTGAATAAGGATAGGTTACATCTGTGAGAGATGTGAGAGTGAGAGTTCGGCACGGACTAGAAGGGCCGAGATGGCCTGTTTCCATACTGTAATTGTTATATGGTTATATGGTTATATGTGATATGGTTATATCTAAAATACCATTATTGATGCTAACCTACATTATCCAGGTAAGCCTTCAGCTAACTGTTTTATAATCCAAGTTTTTATTTGACATCATTTTCTTTTCTGGTCTATTTTCTGAGCTCAGCTGTTGCAAATCACAGGGTCTCAGTTTAGTTTTAACTGTTAAGATGTTCATACGGGTGAAAGGAGTTAAAAAAACTTAGACCATTTTTCTTGCTTGTCTCTCCTGACTTCTCTAGCAATTCAAATAGCTTCTGGCCTCTCTCAGGTTTTTCCTTCTACACATTCCTTTTCTTTAAGTCTAATTTGTGTCACTTTTTTTTCTTTTCACGTTATGTCTGTGGCCTTCACTCACCTGTTACGCATATCAGATAAAATATTCCCGTTTAACACATACAAAATGCTTGAGGGTCCTGGAGAAGTGTCTCGGCCTGAAACATTGACTTTTATGCTTTTCCATTGATGCTGCCCGATCTGCTTAGTTCCTCCAGCATTTTCTCTGTCTGTTGCTTTGGATTTTCACCATCTGCAGATTTCCTTGTGTTTGTGAAATATTCCTATTTGCTTATTTTATCAACAACTTATATGGTAAGTTTAAACTCATCCCACCCAAGTTGGACAGGGTGGCAGGGTAATATCTGCAGTATAGTCAAGTCAAGTCAAGTCAAGTCAAGTCAAGTCAAGTCAAGTCACTTTTCATTGTCATTTCAACCATAACTGCCGGTACAGAACATAGTAAAAATGAGACGTTTTCCAGGACCATGGTTCTACATGAAACAATACAAAAACTACACTGAACTACGTAAGAAAAAAACACAAAAACTACACTAGACTACAGACCTATCCAGGACTACATAAAGTGCCCAAAACAGTGCAGGCACTACAATAAATAATAATAAATAATAAACAAGACAGTAGACACAGTAGAGGGCAGTAGGTTGCTGTCAGTCCAGGCTCTGGGTATTGAGGAGTCTGATGGCTTGGGGGAAGAAACTGTTACATAGTCTGGTCGTGGGAGCCCGAATGCTTCGGTGCCTTTCTCCAGATGGCAGGAGGGAGAAGAGTTTATATGAGGGGTGCGTGGGGTCCTTCATAATAGTGTTTGCTTTACGGATGCAGTGCATGGTGTAAATGTCTGTGCTGGTGGGAAGAGAGACCCCGATGATCTTCTCAGCTGAAGGTTACATATGATGTCATGTCGCTGACAATATTGCTAATGTGGATTTATCCTTGGACAGAATGGAGTACAAATATTAGCCACCAAATAAAGCTTTGTTTGAAGTTGCACTTAGATCCTAGTTATGCGTAACGTCTGGCAACAAAGACATTCTTCGTCGTGTGGTTTGCATGCTTTCATTGGGTTACTGAAGATAAATTCATGCTGTTCATTGGGAGGCTCACTTTTGTTTCGATGAAGTAGGAGAAGGAAAAGCTGAAGAGGGAAGTATGGCGTTATCAGAGAACAGGATGAACAGTATGGGAACCATTAGAAGCCAGTTACTGAGGGTTTATTTACATCTTAACCCTGATGCTTGTGACAGTAGGGCTCACTTTTCTGGATGCGATATGAGAAGTGGTGCTTAATGAGAATGAGTATCACCAAGCAGTTTATCACTAATGAACAAAATGCAGGAAGTTTGCAATTATTTTGGCCAAAGGGCCTATTCCCATGCTGTACTGCTCTATGTTCAAATAAATGTTTGCCAATCTCAGCTTTCATGTTGTGTGCTAACCCAGGCATACATACTTCTCCAGTAAAGTCCAAAGTTTACCATTGCCTTTAGTTTCTTTTCCAGTTTGCCAGAGGTTTGCTGTGTTCCTCACTATCAAGCAGGTTAGCAATGACCACAGCCTTACACTGGCAATATTATTCAATGTGAGGGCACTGGGGTGCACCCCATGAGTGGCTTCATTTGCACCCTAGAAATTCTAAGCAGATATCAGACAATAGGGACCTATTATTCACTGCAAGCCAAAAGATCACTATAGGATTTGTTGTGTGTTGTCAATATGGTTTGTCCACTTGCCTCCAACTCAAGAATTGCAATATCGTAGCTCAGAGAGTAGTATTGTGCTTTCCATGAGTGACTGATGTCACAGCTCAGATAAAATCATCAAGTGTAATCTGACTACATTGGAGACAAAAGTTATGATGCTGTGCGTGTATGGTATGGATCAAGTGCAGGACAATATCCTGGATATTACATAACAGGGCAATGTAGGGACAATCGTTGTTAGGGGAACTAAAACAACAGGAAGAGATGGGTACAACCGAGGAGTGAGAAAGTTGACAGAATGTAACCAGAGGGGCTGAGACTGCTCTTCTCCTTCACTATTCCCTAAAAACTGCATTAAGGGAGATTGAAACCTATGGGGCAATGGCATATTGAAACTGCAATGAGATCTTCTAGATAAAATTGCAAAATATGATAAAGTTGATATTAAGTACAAAAACTTACTATGAATTTATCACTCAAATCTATAGTGACTCTCCAAACTGAAGACCTTTCATCTTTTGCCTCTCCTGCTAGATGCTCTCTCAATGGCCTTGACTGCTCCCATGGAGGGCATTTTGAAGCACTCATAGTCTACGATGCCTGGATGTTAAGAGTGAGACATTCAGTTAAAAAAATGGTGCAAGTATTCAACAAGAGAAGAAAGGACTATATGTGCCTTGCAGATTGGGGTATGTTTGTAAGTTGAATAGATCATAAATTCCAATTTTAGTTATTTTATTTCTGATTATAAGATCATAAAACAAACAAAAGGAACAGAATTAGGCAATTAGGCAATTCAGCCCATCAAGTCTGCTCCTCCATTTCATCATGGCTGATTTATTATCCCTTTCAACCCCATGCTCCTCCCACCCCCCCCCATAACTTTTGACATCCTGACTAATCAAGAACCTATCAACCTCTGCTTTAAGTATATCCAATGTCTTGTCCTCTACAGCCGTCTGTGGCAAAAAATTCCACAGAGTTACAACCTTCGGGCTGCAGAAATTGTTCCTCATCTCTGCTTGAAATTGACGTCCCTCTATCTATTCTGAGCGTGTCCCCTCTGGACCTAGACTTCCCCACCGAGGCTTTGGGCCTACTCTGAGGTGCTCCACCGATTTAGATCGAAGGACTCAATTTGGTCTGGAATGCTTTTGTTGTTGCTCACTTCTATTGTGTGCATGGTTTGGTTTTTTTCTGCCTTTCTCTCTGGGGCACTGGGGGCTGATCTTTTTTTTAAATTGGGTTCTTTTGGGTTCTTTGCTTTGTGAATACCTGTTAAGCAAACAAATCCCAAGGTTGTATAATTTATACATTCATAGATAATAAATGCACTTTGAATCTTGAATCTATAAGAAACATTCTCTCGATATCCACTCTATCTCAACCTTTTAATATTCAACAGGTTTCAATGAGATCCCCCCTCATTCTTCTAAATTCCAGTGAGTGCAGGCCCAGAGCTATCAAGCGCTCCTCATATTTTAATATTTCAATTCCTGGAATCATTTTTGTGAATACCCTATGGACCCTCTCTAATGCCAACACATCTTTTCTTAGATAAGAGCCCAAAACTGGTCACAATACGCTCAGTGGGGTCTGACTAATGCTTTGTAAAGCCTCAGCATTACATTCTTCTTTTATATTTTAGTCCTCCAGAAATCAATGTTAACATCTGCCTTCCTTACCACTGACTCAACCTTCAGGGAATCCTGCACAAGGACTCCCAAATCTCATTGACATGATTTTTGAAATTTTTTCCCATTTAGAAAATAGTCTATGCCTTTACCCCTTCGACCATAGTGCATGAACATGCACTTCCCTACACTATATTCCATCTCCCGCTTCTTTGACCATTCTCCTAATCTGCTCACTTCCTTCTGCAGACTCCCTACTTCCTCAGCAGTACCTGCTCCCCCCCAGTTATCTTTTGATTGTCCGCAAAATTGATCTCAAAGCTATCAATTCCATCATCCAAATCATTAACGTACAATGTGAAAAGAAGCAGCCCCAACATTGACCCCGGTGGAACACTTCTAGTCACCAGCAACCGACCAGAAAAGACCTTTTTATTTCCACTCTTTACCTCCTGCCAGTCAGCCAATCTTCCATCCATGCTAGTATCTTTCCTGTAAAACTAAAGGCTTTCATCTTGTTAAGCAGCCTTATGTGTGGCATTTTGTCAAAGGCCTTCTGAAAATCCAAGAATACAACATCTACTGACTCTCCTTTGTCTACCCTGCTTGTTATTCCCTCAAAGAATTCCAAGAGATTTGTCAGGCAAGATATCCCTTTAAGGAAACCATCCCTGAATTTGGCCTCCTTTATCATGTGCTTCCAAGTACCTGGAAACCTCATCCTTAAAAATGGACTGTAGCATCTTCCCAACCACTGAAGTCAGACTACCTAGCCTATTATTCCTTTCTTCTGCTTCCCTCCTTTCTTAAAGAGTGGAGTGATGTTTGGAATTTTCCATTCTTCTGAAACCTTCCAGAATCTAGTGATTCTTAAAAGATCATTACTAATACCTCCACAATCTTTTCAGCTACTTCTTTCAGAACCCTGGGGTGTAGTCCATCTTGTCCAGGTGACTAATTTACCTTCTTTCAGTTTAGTACCTTTTCCTTAGTAATAGCAATTACACTCATTTCTGCACCCTGACACTCTCAACTCTCTTGTGTACTGCTGGTGTCTTCCACAGTGAAGAATGGCACAAAATACTTATTTCATCCACCATTACTTTGCCCCTTATTATTTCCTCTCCAGTGTTATTTTCCAGGCTATATCACCAGCATTATTTTTCAGTGGTTCAATATTCTCTCTCATCTGTCTCTTTCTCTTTATATGTCTGAAAAATGTTTTGGTATCCTCAGTGATATTATTGGATAACTTAGCTTCATATATCATCTTCTCTCACTTTATGTTTTATTCAGTTGCCTTCTGTTGTTTTTGTGCTACACGATCATCTACCCCATCCCATAAACTACAAACATTCAAATATAACACCTTCAATCATGTATTTGTCGCCCTTTTTGATTTTTCTCCAATGCTGCACTTCAGCTCATCCTACTGACTGCAACTTCACCTTAGCTTCTCCCTGTTCTTCCTCACAGTCTCACTACACATTGCATTGACTTGTATACCAGCTCCTCAGTCCTCAGCCCTATCACTCTGTTTGCCATTAGCCTGCCAAATTAGTTTGAACCCTCCCCAATAACTGCAACAAACATTCTCCATCCCCTGCAAGAATATTGGGTTCAGGTGAAACCCTTCCTTTATGTACAGGTCATACATTCTCCAGAAGGAATCCCAAAGATTCAGAAATCTGAAATCCTGCCCTCTGCACCAATTCCTTAGCCATGCGTTCATCTGCCAAATCATCTAATTCTTACCTTCACTGGCACAGGCAGCAACTCAGAGATTACCACTGTGAAGGTCCTGCTTTTCAGCTTTCAACCTAACTCTCTGTATTCCCTCGTCAGGTCCTCCTCCCTTTTCCTACTGTTGTTGGTATCAATATGTACCATGACCTCCGGTTGCTCACTCCCCCACCCCCCTGTAGAATGCTGTGGACCTGATTCGAGGCATCCCTGACACTGACACCTGGGAGGCAACATAACATCTAGTGTCTCTTTTATGTCTACAGAATGTCTTAACTGTTTCTCTAACTATGGAATCTCCTATCACTACCGTACTCCTCTCCTCTCACCTCCTACTCTGAGCCACAGAGCCAGACTCAGAGCCCGCGACCTGACTGCTGTGGCTTTCCTCTGCTAGGCCATCCCCTCAACAGTATTCAAAACTCTAATTTCTTAATATAGTCTGAAAGAAGCTATAACTGGATGCACTTCTTGCCGGTGTAGTCATCAGGGACATTGGAAATCTCCCTGCCTTCTCACATCTGCAAGAGAAACATTCCATTATCCTGCCTGGCATCCCCACTGCTCTAACTGTTCAATAAAAAAAAAAGGAAAAATAAAATGAAAGAATCTACTTGCAGCCTTTGCCTCTGCGAGCCAAAGCCTGAGCTCTCACTTTGACACTGGTCCGCTCCCATGATGGATGCTCCACTTAAACCTAACTTCTTTGTATTGGCTCTTGCCAAGCACCTAATTATGCACAATCTAACGTGTCTTTGGGAACTGTGGTGTGCAGAATGTCCTAACTGTCTCCGCTTGCTTCTTTTGAAATCTCTCTCCCGCTATGCAATCCAACGTCTCCTTAGGAACTGTGGTGTACAGAATACAGAATGTATCTGAATCCTGTTGATCTGACTGATGTTTAATGTACTACTAGCTTGTACAGAACAAAATTTCTAAATGCTTTAATAATTAATACTTTTAGCATCAAACTCTCAGATTAGATTTCTGTGGCTATTATTATTGTTTAATAGTTTCAGGATTGGTTTCTATAAAACTGAAGGTAATTATTTAACTTTGCAGTAATTACCTATGTCACTTATTAACTGTGATTATTCTGGATGTAACCTTATCCTCCATGCTCCTCTCCGAATATGACAATCATTTTCACGCAGCTTGATCATCCCTAATAAATACAAACAAGGCTTCCAAGTGATAATTGTGAAATTATTTTAGATGGTGTAATTGAAAGCAATATGCAGTAAAATCTCCACAGCAGCATTTTGCAATTTCCATTGAAAATCCTTCGTATTATTATTCTAGAGCTCTCCAGAGCCATGTGTTTGCAAATGAGACAAATGCAACTGGTGTGGTGATATAAAGACCATTTTCTGAATGCACCCTTGACTTCCTGACCAGTAGACCACAATCTGTGTGGATCAGAGACGACATCTCCAACTCGCTGACAATCACTGAGACACAACTCAAGGACGCTCTACTTTCTCTACACCCGTGACTGTATGGCTAGGTGCAGCTCAAATGCCATCTATAAATTTGCCAATGATACCAACCATTGTTGGCAGAATTTCAGATGGTGATAAGACAGTGCACAGGAGCAAGATATATCAGCTAACTGAGTGGTGCCAGAGCAACAACTTTGCACTCAACGTCAGTAAAACTAAAGAACTTATTGTGGACTTCAGAAAGGGTAAGATAAGGGAACACACACCAGTCCTCATAGAGGGATCAGAAGTGGAAAGAATGAGCAATTTCAAGCTTCTGGGTATCAATATCTCTGAGACTCTAATCTGAACCCAACATACAGTACTGATACAGTAACAAGAAGGCACAACAGTAGTTATATTTCTTTAGGAATTTGAGAAGATTTGGTATGTTACCAAAAACACTCGAAAATTTCTGCAAATGTACAATGGAGAGAATTCTAACTGGCTGCATCACTGTCTGGTGGCAGGTGAGGAGTTACTGCACAAAATCAAAGTAAGCTGCAGAGAGTTGTAAACTTAGTCAGCTCCATCATAAGCACTAGCCTCTGTAATATCCAGGATATCTTTAACGAGCGATGCCTCAAAAAGGTAATGTCCATCATTAAGAACCCCCATCACCCAATTCATGCCTTGTTCTCATTGCTACCATCAGGAAGGAGGTATGGAAGCCTGAAGGTACACACTCAGTGATTCAGGAACAGTTTCTTCCTGAACGGACATTGAACCCATGAACACTGCCTCACTATTTTTTTAAATTTCTATTTTTGCACTGCTTATTTAATTTAACTATTATATATACACACTGTATATACTTACCGTAATTTACAGATTTTCTCTATTATTATTTATTGCATTGTACTGCTGCTGCAAAGACAACAAATTTCACGACATATACCAATGATATTAAACCTGATTCTGAATGCGATGCTTGTTCTTGTTCCCACCCATGATTAGATTAGATTATGAGGACACTCAGTCCTTGTTTATTGTCATAATGGAACCACATAATGGAAATCTAAAGTCATCCTTGCAATGCCTATGTCCTTGACATCCCTTCCTGTGGGCCCCAATCTTCTAAGGATTTGGATGCTGAATATTTCATCAATATTGTCATTCAGTGAAACAAAAGTACATACCACCAGAATCTGGAAGCATTACTACTATCTGTTATGAAGCATGCATGCCTTTTATACAGCATTGCCATCTGAGTAAATGAAAATCTCCTTTTTCCTTAAACAAAAGCCAGTTTTAATGAAGAAACCTGAAATGCAAAGTTCCACAAAAGCCCTGCATGCTTCGGACATATGAAAGGCAATCATAAGCGAAGAGCCAAAAGCTTGACTGGAGATTTGTGGGTATTTGAGAAATAAATGAACAGAAACAAATATCAAAAATTCATACCCAAATAATAGACTGAAAATTATGTGGTGTAGTGCAACATAATTCTAAAGGCAGGATGATGTAACCACGGCTGCCAGGAGAAGTCAAAGCCAACATAAAAGCCAAAGAGAGGGCATATTATAGAGCAAAAATCAATGGGAATTTAGAGGATTAGGAAGCTTTCAAAAACCAACAGAAGGCAACTAAAAGAAGTAATTCAGAAGGAAAAGATGGAACACAAAAATAAGTCAGCCATGAATATCAAAGAGAATACCAGAAGTTTCTTCAGATATATAGACTGTAAAAGATAGACAAGAGTAGATATTGGACTACTGGAAAATGATGCTGAAGAGGTAGTAATGGGAGAGAAGGATATGGTAAATGAACTGCATAAATATTTTCCAACAGTCTTCACTGTGAAAGACACTGGCAATATGCCAGAAGTTTAAGAGTGTCAAGGGGCAGAAGTGAATGAAGTTGCCATTACTAGAGAGAAGGTGGTTGGGAAACAGAAAGGTCTGAAAGTAGATAAGTCACCTAGACCAGATGGTCTACACCGCAGGTTTCGAAAGGAGGTGGCTGAAGTGACTGTAGAGGCATTAGTAATGATATTCCAAGAATCAATGGATTCTGCCATGGTTCCAGAGGACTGGAAAACTGCAAATGGATCTGTAGAAGGCCTTTGAAAAGGTGCCACACATGAGACTGCTTAACAAATTCAGACTCCATGGTATTACAGGAAAGATACATGCATGGATAGAGCACAAGCTGGTTGGCAGGAGGCAAAGAATGCAAATAATGGGAGCCTATTCTGGTTGGCTGCCAGTGACGAGTGGTGTTACATAGGGGCTGGTGTTAGGTCCACCTCTTTTTACGTTATACGTAAATTATTTGGATCATAAAATTAATATATTTCTTGTAAAGTTGCAGATGACATGAAGATAAGTGGAGGGTCAGGTAGTTTTGAGAAAATAGAGAGGCTACAGAAGGACTTGTACAGTTTAGGAGAATAGGCAAAAAAGTGGCAGATGGGAAGTGTATTGTCATGCACTATAGTAGAAGAAATAAAATGGTAGATTATTTTCTAACTGAAGAGAAAATTCAAAAATCTGAAGTACAAAGGGACTTGGGATTCTTTGTGCAGGATCCCCTTAAGGTTAACTTGCAGCTTGAGTCAGAGGTGGAAGGCAAATGCAATATAAGCATTCGAGAGACCTAGAACATAGAAATGTAATACTGAGGCTTTATAAGATTTGTCAGACCACACTTGGAGTACTGTGAACACAAACAAGAGAAAATCTGTAGATGCTGGAAATCAAAGTAATACACACAAAATGCTATAGAAATTCAGCAGGCCAGGCAGCATCTATGGAAAAGAGTAAACAGCGACAATTCAGGCCAAAACCCTTCATCAGGACTGGAAAAAGAGATGAGAAATCAGAGTAGGAAGGTGGGAGGAAGGGAGGAAGAAGTACAAGGTCGTAGGTGATAGGTGAAACAGGGAGAGGAGGAGGAGTGAAATGAAGAGCTGGGAAGTTGATTGGTGAAAGAAATAAAGGGCTGGAAAAGGAGGAATCTGGTATAAGACGACAAAACATGGAAGAAAGGGAAGGGGGAGGTGCATCAGAGGGAGGTGATGGGTAGGTAAGGAGATAAAGTGAGAGAGGGAAATGGGAATGGGGTATGATGAAGGGGGGGGGGTTGGTCATTTACCAGAACTTCAAGAAATCAATGTTCATGCCATCTGGTTGGAGCTACCAAGACAGAACCTAAGTTGTTGCACCTCCAACCTGAGTGTGTCCTCATTGTGGCAGTAGAAGAGGCCATGGATTGACATGTCGGAATGGGAATAGGAAGTAGAATTGAAAAGGGTAGTCACTGGGAGATCGCACTTTTTCTAGCAGATGGAGCACAGGTGCTCGACAAAGCGGTCTCCCAATTTGTGTCGTGTCTCATTGATATATAGAAGGTGACTCCGTGAGCACCGGATACAGTAGATATCCACAACAGACTCACAGATGAAGTGTCACCTCACGTGGATGGACTGTTTGGGACCCTGAATAGTAGAGTATTGTGAACAGTTTCAGGTATCCTTTAAAAGATATTCTGGCAATGGAGACGGTTCAGACGAGGTTCATAAGAATGATTATGGGAATGAAAGAGTTAACATATGAGGAAAGTTTGATGTCTCTGTGCCTGTATTCGCTGGAGTTTAGAAAAATGAGGGGGAAATCTCATTGAAACATATTAAATATTGAAAAGCCTACGGAGAGTGGATATGGAGAGGATGTTCCCTTTAAGGGGTGAGTCTAGGACTAGGGGGCACTGACTCAGAATAGGGCAATATTCATTGGAACAGAGATGAGGAAGAACTTCTTTAACCAGAGGGTGGTGAATCTGAGAAACTCATTGCCACTGTTGGCTGTGGAGGCCAAGTCATTGAGTATATTTAAAGCGGAATTTGATAGTTTCTTGATTAGAAAAGGCGCCAAAGGTTACAGGGAGAAGGCAGGAGAATGAGGTTGAGAGGGATAATAGGTGTATAAGACGATGAGAGGCATTGATCATGTGGGTAGTCAGAGGCTTTTTCCCAGGGCTGAAATGGCTAACACGAGAGGGCACAGTTTAAGGTGCTTGGAAGCAGGTACAACAAGCAAAAATTAGCAGGAAAATAGAGGATTGAGGAGGATCTAGGACAAGAGGGCACAGCTTCAGAATAGAGGGGCATCCACCTAAAACAGAGATACAGATAAATTTCTTTAGCCAGAGGGTGGTGAGTCTGTTGAATTTGTCACCACAGGCAGCCGTGGAGGCCAGGTCATTGGGAGTATTTGCCTCGGCATCAAAGGTTATGGGAAGAAGCCCATGAAGTGGGGCTGAGGAAGGGAGAAAGGGACCAGCCATGACTGAATGGCAGAGCAGACTTGATGGGCCAAATGGCCTAATTCTGCTCCAATGTCTTATGCTCTTATTGCAAAAGATGTACTGGTTAGGGTTAACAAGTTGTGGGCATGCCATGTTGGCGCCAAAGGCAATGTTGCACTTGCAGGCTGCCCACAGTGCATTTTTGGGTTGTGTTGTCATTGACACAAATGACACATTTGATGGTATGCTTTGATGTACGTGTGACAAATAGATCCAATCTTTCCTTTAAAAATTATCATTAGTAAAGTAATGATAAAAGGTAATTTACTTTTAAAGCAGAACTAATTTGCTAATTTTATAACATTCATATATTGCAATCCAACTTAGTTCAAACAATTTGAAGAAATGTGCACTAGTGCAGCAAGCTATCTGTTGCTCTTTCAAAGGGTATGTGTGCTGATCCAAAGACAGAAGCAAATTTGCATGTATAATGCCAGCAAACTGGCAGGACTAAATAGATCTGTTCTTTTGTTTGCCTTTGCAGATTTACTCTAGTGTTTGTGTTAATCAAGGGCCTCCTGAAGCCACTTGCATGTGGCTCAACAATGCCAGACTTGTGTATGACAACACTCACTATTTATTACTTGTCAGACTTTAAACATCTCTGCTTGTGCCGCAATTCCTAGCACAGACCCCTGCAACAGTACCCTCATTTGCTGAATGCGATAAATCAACAGTGAAAGAATGCATGTGGTGGTAATGTAATGGAGAGTGCAGATGCCAACAATGCAAGTAATACTGATTTCTCAAAGCTGCAAAGCCTAGAATCCTTTGCGAACACTGAGCAGCTCATCCACCTTTGCCACAGGCATCATCCATTGCCGCAGATGACTGTGGACAACAAGAGCTTGCTAATAGATTCTTGATTAGTGAAGCTCAACAGTTAGGGGAGAAGGCAGAAGAGTGGAGTTGAGAGGTATGATAAATCGGCCATGATGGAATGGCAGAGCAGACCCAATGGGCCAACTGGCCTCATTCTGCTCCACTGTCTTCTGGTCTTCTGGTCACTTCTCAAATTTTAAGGATGTGTGGAAAATTCAGTGTTGTACTATACCAATTAATATTAGACTGTGCTGTTGATAGGTTGTTGTCCATTGTGTCTGACAATGACAGGAAACCTGTGAGGAAGAGTTTTTAAAGTGGAAAAGCTGTTGCATTATGGTCGTTCCACTCTCTCAGAACTCTGGGACCAGTGGTATGAACAAGCGTCACAGACTGGGGTCTTCCATGGTTGCAGTGGATGACCATGATATTTTCGGTGCCCTATCATGAGCTTCACTCTCCATGGAGCGTTGCAGTATCCCCATTCCTGGTCATTGAATCTCTCTGTAGATCTCATCTGCCCAGTCCGCCAGAGCTGACTTTGCATGCTAAGACAGGCAGGTCCTTATTTCAACTGTGTACAAGGACACTAGCTACCCTCACCTGGTTTAGACTGCTGGTTGAGGTGGTGTACCGGGGTGTGGACAATGTTGCATGCAAACAGCTACTTGGAGCCACAGGTGAGAGCTGGGTGTCGAGTGGGGACTAAAGGTGAGTGAGCTGCCCCAGAATGGACATGACAAGCCACTTCCCCAGAGGTGCAACCCCTCCCTGGACACCCCAAACACCCCTGTTGAGTACAAGAAGGAAATAGAGGCATCTTTCTTAGAGCAGCTTAAACATAGAAGATTCAGAGAAGATTTGATGGAGGTATACAAAATTATGAGAGGTATAGATAGGGTAAACGCAAGCAGACTTTTTCCAATGATGTTGCATGAGACTGTTACCTCCAAGGTAAGGGTGGAAGTTTAGAAGTGTAAGGGGAATATGAGTGAAAACTTCTTCACTTGGAGGGTAGTGAGAGTGTGGAATGAGCTGCCAGCACAAGTGGTGCGTGGAGGCTCGATTTCAACGTTAAGGAGAAGTTTGAATTGGTACATAAATAATAGGGAAATAGAGGCTGTGGCTATGGTTCTGGTGTAGGTCGATGGAGTAGGCAGTTTAAATGGTTTTGGCATGGATTACATGGGCCAACAGGCCTGCTTCTGTGTTGTACTTCTCTATGACTCTGTTAATTTTTACTTGTTTCCATTATTTCTTACTTTCTTAGTGCTGATAATACAGTTCCCTTTTATCATTTATGTACTTCATATCATCTAAGTCTTGCTATCAGCACACTCTCTCTCTCTTCCATCAGTAACATATCCTACTATTGTTTGCCCCTCATCTACTTACCTGGCCTTCCCCATAAATATGCTTAGCATCACATCAAACTTTACCACTTGCTGTGGTACCTCTTTCCCACACTTCTTTGAAAATTCATGATTGAATGTAGTTGAGAACAGATTATATATCTGACCACAATTCTGAACTCTCACAGAATATTGTACACATGGTCAATACTATTACTGAAGCATTCTTAGCAGTCAAATCAATAATGTAGGATTTGGCATTTATTAAACCCCAAACAATGTTTTCCATCTGTAGTGGACAGGGAATTATATCAGGTGATCCCTGTGGAAAGCAGAGAATGGGGGACGGATAATGATGTGTTTGGTGCTGATGTCCCATTGAAAATGGCAGATGTCGCAAATAATAATGTGTTGGATGTGGAGGCTTATGAGGGCAAGAGGAATTCTATCCCTGTTAAGGTGGCAGGAAGATGGGGTGAGTATGGATGTTAAGGAAATGGAGGAGATAGAGGCAAAGGCAGCATTAATGGTGGAGGAAGAGAAACTCTGCTATTTGAAGAAGGAAGACATCTCTGATGTCCTGGAAAGGGAAGCCTCACCCAGGGAACAGATGTGGTGAAGATGAAAGGTAATGGCATTTTTACATGAGACAGGGTGGGAAGAAGTACATTCAAGATAGTTGTGGGAATTGGTAGTTTTATAAAAAAATTGGTAGGCAGTTTGTCTTCAGAGATGGAGACAGACAGATTAAGAAAGAGGAGACAGGTGCCAGAAATGAATCAAGTGAACTTAAGGGCAGGGCAGAAGTTGGAGGCAACGTTGACAATATTGGTGAGCTCAGTATGGGTGCATGAAGCAGCACCAATGCAGTAGTCAATTTAGCACAGAAAAAGTTGAGGAACATATAGCAAATGAAAATGCAGGCATAGAGTTTGACTACATGTTTGGCAATGTGTTTTGGCTATCAGTTCAGCTACATAGAACAGTTCACATTCCAAACCCTGCCTGGTAATGTTCCCCAACTTTTTCTGCGTTACATCGATGACTACCTTGATGTTGCTTCATGCACCCATGCTGAGCTCATCAATTTCAACTTTGCCTCCAACTTCCACTCTGCCCTTAAATTCACTTAATCCATTTCTGACATCTCTTTCCCTTTTCATGATCTCCCTGCTCCACCTCTGGAGACCAAAATTTGACCAATATCTTTTATAAGCCTACTGATTCCCACAGATATCTTGAATATACTTCTTCTCTGTCTCCTGTAAAAATGCCATTCCTTTTTCTCAGTGCATTTGTCTCCACCACATCTGTTTCCAGGATGAAGCTTTCCTTTCTAGGACATCAGAGATGTTCTTCTTCTTCAAATAAGGGCTTCCCCTTACTCCACCGATGCTACTTCCTTTGACCACATCTTCTCCATTTCCCAGACAGCCACACTCGCACCATCTTCTTGCCCCCTCTGAGCCTTTGCATCCAACACATCACTCTCTGCAACTTCCACCATCTTCAATAGGACACTGCCACCAAAGACATCTTTAACTCCCACTCTCCCACTTTCCACATTCTGCAGGGATCACTCCCTTTCTGATTTCCTTGTCCATTCATTCTTCTTCATTAATCTCCCTCCTGGTACTTATCCCTGCAAGTTGAAAAAGTGCTATGCTACCCATTCACTTCCTCCCTCACCTTCATTCAGGGCCCTAAAAAGCTCTTCCAGGTAAGGCAATCTGTTGGGGTCATCAACTGTAACTGGTACTCTCAATGCAGCTTTCTTTACATTGATAAGACCCACTGTAGATTAGGGGACCATTTTGTCAAGAACCTTTATTCAATCCGCAAAAATCTCTATTTCCTGGTAGCTAGCCAGTTTGATTCTAATCCCCATTCCCATTCTGACATTTGGGCATGGCTTCCTCTTCTGCCATGATGAGACCACTCTCAGGTTGGAGAAGCAACACTTATATTCTATCTAGGTAGCCTCCAACCTGATGGCATGAGCATTGATTTCTCTTTACAGTACTTTTTTTCTCTTCCCCTTCCCTCTTTTTGAATTCTCCATTTTGGCCTCCCTCTTACCTCTTCTCCTCACCTGCCTATCAACTTCTCCTGTTGCGCCTCCTCCTTCCCTTTCTCCTATGATCCTCCATTCTCTCCTATCAGATTCCCTCTTGTCCAGCCCTTAACTTTTCCACCCAGCATCACCCAGCTTCTTACTTCATCCCCCTCCATCACCCACTAGGCTTCACTTAGCACCTTCTTGCTTGTACTCCTTCCCCTTCCCTCAGCTTCTTCTTTTGGCTTCTACTCCCTTGCTTTCTAGCCCTGACGAAAGCTCTCAGCCTGAAATATTGACTGTTTATTCATTCCCATAGATGCTGCCTGACCTGCTGAGTTCCTCCAGCATTTTGTGCGCGTTGGTCTGGATTTCCAGCATCTGCAGAATCTCTTGTGTTTTTGACTTTAAAGTCTTGACTGTGACTTCATTTCCAGATATTTCTTGATTTAGATACCACCTGACAATTTTTCTTTTCCTGCAGCTCTTCCTCTTCTCATTTTAATGGTTAACATTTGCTGCTTCTTACTGCATCATTACCTTTCTGGACTCACAGCTTCCTACACCCCACACTCTTGTTTTGGCTTCTTACACACACAGCCATCGGCTATATATAAAAAAAAACAGCAAGTCTAATCGTCTTATCTTATTGTTGTAGTGTATTACCCATCTGCTCCAATATCTAAGAATTGTCTTTCTTTTTGTCCCTTTCATCAGTCTTCCCAACTCGTCTCCACTATTATCCAATGATCATCCACTTTAACTCTTGGAAACAAAATGCTCCACGTCTGAAACTTAACCCAAATTCGTCACCAATAATGATTTCTTCTTTATCCAAGATGATCCAATTCAATTAAACATTCCATTGCATTTCCTGGCAGTACTAACATTGAAGAAACATGTTTTTATTGTGCCAGAGCTTCATGTGAATCAGTATCCCTACTCCACTGGAAAGTTCTCCTTCACTGAACACAATTTCATCTATGATCCACTTGACTTCACTTTTTATGATTAGTCTAAAAAAAATTGTCTTTAAAGTTAACTCTGACACCCATTTCTGAGATGAAATAGCATTCCACAATATCTAACATTGGAAACTGAGCACCAGATTTATAAACCTATCTGGCTTGAATTTATGCCATGTTATGATCTCCCAAATATTGTTCCTAAATCTTGGTTCCATTTAGATTGTTTCAGATCTTGACTTTGAAGCAAGTCTTAACTGAAAATTTCACCAATTTGCTTGTCTGAATCACAGAAATTTTCTTCTTGGAGCATTAATTCCTTTCAGGAGGCAGAAGCAGAGGAAACTGGCTCTCAGTACCATGATGTGAACTGCAGAGCTCCTGGACTCAAATTACTAACCATCCGATTAGGAATAGAGATTCACAGATAATGTTAGGATACAAATGAATGTGCACACCAAAGAGATGCTGAAATTCTTACATTTGACATTACAAAAATGTTATCAAGCATGAGCAAAAGAAAAGGCCCAAAATGCAATGTCTCCATTTTTTATCTTGTAAGGTATGCTAACTACAATCTTTAGAGTCATTGTGTTATAAATGCTGACCTCGCTCCCTAGCTGAGTTGGTGTTAATTGCCTGCATGTGATCCATAGCCCTCTAAATTAAATAAGTATGGGGAGCATGATTTATAAGAGACTGGATAGGTTAGGGATCCTTCCACGTACTGTAGATGTCTGAGGGATGACCTTCGTACTGTTAGACAAAATGACAAAGGGCATAGGTAAGGAGAATAATGACAGTCTATTTCCAGAGTAAGGTAGTCTAAAACCCTAAGGCATAAATTTAAGGTGAGGGGAGATATTGAAAGAAGACCTGAGGGCCAAACTTTTCATACATCCCAAAGATGTAGATTAATTGGTCATTGTAAATTGTCCTGCAATTTGGGTTTAATAGGTGGGTTACTGGGTGGGTGTGGCTCATTGGGCTGGAAGGGCCTGTTCTGTACCCAGGCCATGCCCTTTTCTCGCTGCTGCCATCAGGTAGAAGGTACAAGTGCCTCAGGACTTGCACTAACAGGTTCAGGAACAGTTACAGGTACTACCTCTCTACCACCAGGCTCTTGAAAAAAAGGGAATAGCTACACTTGTTTCAGGACTTATTTAAGGACTCTGTTATATTGTTATTTCATGCTTGTTATTTATTGCTATTTATTTATATCTGCATTTGCACAGTTTACAGTTTACTCTTCCTTATGTTTACAGTTACTGTTCTATAGATTTGCCAAGTATGCCCTCAGAAACAAAAATCTCAGGGTTGTATGTGGTGACATGTATGTACTCTGATTATAATTTTGATTTTGATTTTGATTTTGATTTTGATTTTGCATCCTTAAATAAATAAAGAAACGTTTCCAATTTATGTACCTGTCCAAATGACTTTGAAATGCTGCCGTCATCATCCACCATCATCATCCATCCAGTTTCTTATAAATCATGCTCTCTATATCCTGGTATTTTTTTTTACTGCACTCATTTTACTGCACTGCATTTTTCAAAACTCGTTAGATTCTGGGCTAGTTCCTGAGGATTGGAGGGTGGCTAATGTAACCCCACTTTTTAAAAAAGGAGGGAGAGAGAAACCAGGGAATTATAGACCGGTTAGCCTAACGTCGGTGGTGGGGAAACTGCTGGAGTCAGTTATCAAAGATGTGATAACAGCACATTTGGAAAGCGGTGAAATGATCGGACAAAGTCAGCATGGATTTGTGAAAGGAAAATCATGTCTGACGAATCTCATAGAATTTTTTGAGGATGTAACTAGTAGAGTGGATAGGGGAGAACCAGTGGATGTGGTATATTTGGATTTTCAAAAGGCTTTTGACAAGGTCCCACACAGGAGATTAGTGTGCAAACTTAAAGCACACGGTATTGGGGGTAAGGTATTGATGTGGATAGAGAATTGGTTAGCAGACAGGAAGCAAAGAGTGGGAATAAACGGGACCTTTTCAGAATGGCAGGCAGTGACTAGTGGGGTACAGCAAGGCTCAGTGCTGGGACCCCAGTTGTTTAAAATATATATTAATGACTTGGATGAGGGAATTAAATGCAGCATCTCCAAGTTTGCGGATGACACGAAGCTGGGCGGCAGTGTTAGCTGTGAGGAGGATGCTAAAAGGATGCAGGGTGATTTGGATAGGTTGGGTGAGTGGGCAAATTCATGGCAGATGCAATTTAATGTGGATAAATGTGAAGTTATCCATTTTGGTGGCAAAAATAGGAAAATAGATCATTATCTGAATGGTGGCCGATTAGGAAAAGGGGAGGTGCAACGAGACCTGGGTGTCATTATACACCAGTCATTGAAAGTGGGCATGCAGGTACAGCAGGCGGTGAAAAAGGCGAATGATATGCTGGCATTTATAGCGAGAGGATTCGAGTACAGGAGCAGGGAGGTACTACTGCAGTTGTACAAGGCCTTGGTGAGACCACACCTGGAGTATTGTGTGCAGTTTTGGTCCCCTAATCTGAGGAAAGACATCCTTGCCATAGAGGGAGTACAAAGAAGGTTCACCAGATTGATTCCTGGGATGGCAGGACTTTCATATGAAGAAAGACTGGATGAACTAGGCTTGTACTCGTTGGAATTTAGAAGATTGAGGGGGGATCTGATTGAAACGTATAAAATCCTAAAGGGATTGGACAGGCTAGATGCAGGAAGATTGTTCCCGATGTTGGGGAAGTCCAGAACGAGGGGTCACAGTTTGAGGATAAGGGGGAAGCCTTTTAGGACTGAGATTAGGAAAAACTTCTTCACACAGAGAGTGGTGAATCTGTGGAATTCTCTGCCACAGGAAACAGTTGAGGCCAGTTCATTGGCTATATTTAAGAGGGAGTTAGATATGGCTCTTGTGGCTACGGGGATCAGGGGGTATGGAGGGAAGGCTGGTGCAGGGTTCTGAGTTGGATGATCAGCCATGATCATAATAAATGGCAGTGCAGGCTCGAAGGGCCGAATGGCCTACTCCTGCACCTATTTTCTATGTTTCTATGTTTCTATTCCAGCTTAGTGTTATCCTTCCTCTAGCTAGGCCACCAGAATTGCATGTAATACTCCAAATGTGATCTCATCAACATCTTGTACAGTTGTAACAACACTTCCCCATTCCTGTACTCAATGCTATTGAGGTAAGCATGCTGAACACCCTTTTCACTATGCTATCTACCTATGTTGCCATTCAGGGAAACATGTACTTGCATTCCTATCTGTCTACAAAACTCTTCAGGGACCCGCCATTTACTGTGCAGGTTCTGCATAATTTTAGCTAACCAAAATGCAACACATAACATGTCATTTCTGTTCAGGAAGTTGGTGAAGTTCCTTCTGTTTTAAAGAAAAATCTTCCCTCTTATACTTCCAACCACCTCATTGTGTTTTATTTGTACTTTCTCAAGTTAAACACATTGTCAACCAATCATGTAATATCTAGCCCAGATCTACCTTCACTGAAATAATTAGTCTAATAATTTGAAAGGGCCTGTAAAAGCAGATCAAAAGTTGAATGTTTAAATTTCAAAGCAGTATAAATTATACAACCTTGCAATTCGTCTGCTCACAGGCAACCACAAAACAAGAAACCGAAAAAAATGATTAAGAAAAAGATCAGTAAACACCCAGTGCAGAAATAGGAGAAGAGAACACACCCACACATTGTGCAAACAAGCTGCAGCATTCAGAGTGAAGGAGAGTCTGTGAACACAAAGCCTGCAACAGCCAGAACAGGCCAGCAGCCTCAGCCTCAGTTCATCACCTGGTGGGATAAAGCAGGCTGCAGTGAAGAGGCATAGTCCAGATTTTTCGAAAACCAAATCTATGTGAGTAGATCAGAGTGTATTATGGGGAAAATACATTGGGAAGGCATTTGGGAGGGGTTGGCAGATCTGTTGGGAAAAGGATCCGATTGCTGGGTACACAATCAATGGGGAAAGCCTGAAAACATAATAAAAAAATAGAAGAAATAACTGAAAAAAAATTAAAACAGAAGCCACATAGAGGAATATGGATGACAAGGAACCAGTTGCAGTGCTCACTGTAAGAGCTGATTATCTCTAGATACAATTGATGCAAATTAGCCAGAGAAAGTGGCTCACCTGAGGACTGGGAGAAATTCAGAGTTCAGCAGAGGAGGACAAAGGGCTTAATTAGGAAGGGGGAAAAAGATTATGAGAGAAAACTGGCAGAGAACATAAAAATGGACTGTAAAAGCTTTTATAGATATGTAAAAAGGAAAAGACTGATAAAGACAAATGTAGGTCCCCTGCAAACAGAAACAGGTGAATTGATTATGGGGAGCAAGGACATGGCAGACCAATTGAATAATTACTTTGGTTCTGTCTTCACTAAGGAGGACGTAAATAATCTTCCAGAAATAGTAAGGGACAGAGGGTCCAGTGAGATGGAGGAACTGAGCGAAATACATGTTAGTAGGGAAGTGGTGTTAGGTAAATTGAAGGGATTGAAGGCAGATAAATCCCCAGGGCCAGATGGTCTGCATCCCAGAGTGCTTAAGGAAGTGGCCCAAGAAATAGTGGATGCATTAGTGATAATTTTTCAAAACTCGTTAGATTCTGGACTAGTTCCTGAGGATTGGAGGGTGGCTAATGTAACCCCACTTTTTAAAAAAGGAGGGAGAGAGAAACCGGGGAATTATAGGCCGGTTAGCCTAACGTCGGTGGTGGGGAAACTGCTGGAGTCAGTTATCAAGGATGTGATAACAGCACATTTGGAAAGCGGTGAAATGATCGGACAAAGTCAGCATGGATTTGTGAAAGGAAAATCATGTCTGACGAATCTCATAGAATTTTTTGAGGATGTAACTAGTAGAGTGGATAGGGGAGAACCAGTGGATGTGGTATATTTGGATTTTCAAAAGGCTTTTGACAAGGTCCCACACAGGAGATTAGTGTGCAAACTTAAAGCACACGGTATTGGGGGTAAGGTATTGGTGTGGGTGGAGAATTGGTTAGCAGACAGGAAGCAAAGAGTGGGAATAAACGGGACCTTTTCAGAATGGCAGGCGGTGACTAGTGGGGTACCGCAAGGCTCAGTGCTGGGACCCCAGTTGTTTACAATATATATTAATGACTTGGATGAGGGAATTAAATGCAGCATCTCCAAGTTTGCGGATGACACAAAGCTGGGTGGCAGTGTTAGCAGTGAGGAGGATGCTAAGTGGATGCAGGGTGACTTGGATAGGTTGGGTGAGTGGGCAAACTCATTGCAGATGCAATTTAATGTGGATAAATGTGAAGTTATCCACTTTGGTGGCAAAAATAGGAAAACAGATTATTATCTGAATGGTGGCCGATTAGGAAAAGGGGAGGTGCAACGAGACCTGGGTGTCATTATACACCAGTCATTGAAAGTGGGCATGCAGGTACAGCAGGCGGTGAAAAAGGCGAACGGTATGCTGGCATTTATAGCGAGAGGATTCGAGTACAGGAGCAGGGAGGTACTACTGCAGTTGTACAAGGCCTTGGTGAGACCACACCTGGAGTATTGTGTGCAGTTTTGGTCCCCTAATCTGAGGAAAGACATCTTTGCCATAGAGGGAGTACAAAGAAGGTTCACCAGATTGATTCCTGGGATGGCAGGTCTTTCATATGAAGAAAGACTGGATGAACTGGGCTTGTACTCGTTGGAATTTAGAAGATTGAGGGGGGATCTGATTGAAACGTATAAGATCCTAAAGGGATTGGACAGGCTAGATGCGGGAAGATTGTTCCCGATGTTGGGGAGGTCTAGAACGAGGGGTCACAGTTTGAGGATAGAGGGGAGGCCTTTTAGGACCGAGGTTAGGAAAAACTTCTTCACACAGAGAGTGGTGAATCTGTGGAATTCTCTGCCACAGCAAACTGTTGAGGCCAGTTCATTAGCTATGTTTAAAAGGAAGTTAGATATGGCCCTTGTGGCTACAGGGGTCAGGAGTACAGGGGTATGGAGGGAAGGCTGGGTTCTGAGTTGGATGATCAGCCATGATCATAATAAATGGCGGTGCAGGCTCGAAGGGCCGAATGGCCTACTCCTGCACCTATTTTCTATGTTTCTAAATCTCACACTCAGAGGTATTACTACAGTTCAAGATGTTAAAGTTTGAAGTCCTCATTCTTGCAGAATCACTTACATAGATCACGTTAAACATCAATAGTATCCTGTTGAACATCACCATTGTACATATTGAGGAACCAGAAAAAAAAACTTCAGAATTGTATTTGGCAATAACGTTTTTAGATTACATTCCAATATGTAGTGTACAGATATAAGGCCATAAGACCATAAGCTATAGGAGCAGATATAGGCCATTTGGCCCATTGAGTCTGCTCCACCATTTCATCATGTCTGATCCATTTCCCACTCAACCTCAGTCTCCTGCCTTCTCCCCCTATTACTTCATGCCCTGACTAATCAACAATCTATCAATCTCTGCCTTAAATATACCTAATGACTTGGCCTTCACAGCCTCCATTTCTCCTCCTCTGCATTCTAAATGACTGTCCCTCTATTCTGAGGCTGTGTCCTCTGGTCTTAGATTCCCCCACAATAGGAAACATCCTTTTCACGTCCACTCTATCTAGGCCTTTCAACATTTGCTAGGTTTCAATGAGATCCCCCCCTCATTGAATTCCAGTCAGTTCAGGCCCAGAGCCATCAAACGCTCTTCATGTGATAAGCCTTCCAATGCTGGGATCATTTTTGTGAACCTGCTTTGAATCCTCTCCAATGTCAGCACACCCTTTCTTAGACAAGAGGTCCAAATCTGCTCACAATACGCCAAATGAGGCCTCACCAGTGCTTTATAAAGCCTCAACATTGCATCCTTGCTTCTATATTCTGGTCCTCTTGAAATGAATGCTAACATCATATTTGTCTTCCTCACCACAGAGTCAACCTGCAAATTAACTTTTAGAGGACTCCCAAGACCCTTTGCACCTTCAATTCTTGAATTTTCTCTCCATTTAGAAAACAGTCCACATTTTCATTTCGTTTACCAAAGTACATGACCATACACTTCCTGCCACTGTATTCCATCTACCACTTCACTGTCCATTCTCCCAATCTCTCTAAGTTCTTCTCTAGACTCCCTGGTTCCTCAACACTACCTGCCCTCTACTTATTTATGTGTCATCCACCAACTTGGCAAAAAAAACCCCACCAAATTCATCATCCAAATCACTGACAAATAACGTTAGCAAAACAGGCCCAATACCAACCCCTGCAGAACACCACTAGTCATCGGCAGCCAACCAGATGAGGCCCCCTTTAGTCTCACTCTTTCCTTTCTGTCAGTCAGCCAATCTTCTATATATGCTAGTGTCTTTCCGATATTACCATGGGCTGTTACCTTGTTAAGCAGTCTTATGTGCAGCACCTTAACAAAGGCATTCTGAAAATCCAACTAAACAACACCTACTGTTATTTCCTCAAAGAATACCAACAGATTTCTCAAGTACAATTTTCCCTTCAAGAAACCATGTTGACTTTGGCCTCCATTATCATGTGCCTCCAAGTACCCTAAAACCTCATCCTTAATAATGGACTTCAACATCCTCCCAACCACTGAAGACAGGGTAACTGGTTATAATTTTCTTTCTTCTGCTTCTCTGCCTTCTTAAAAAGTGGAGTGACATTTACATTTTTCCAGTTCTCTGAAAGCATTCCAGAATTTACTGAGTCTTGGGAGATAATTACTAATGCCTCCACAGTCTCTGCGGCTACCTCTTTCATAACCCTGGGATGTAGTCCATCTGGTCCAAGTGACGTATCTACTTTGAGACCTTTCAGTTTCCCAAGGACCATCTACTTAATAATAACACTACATTCACTTCTGCCCCTGACACTTGAAATTCTGGCAAATTGCTAATGTCTCTACAGTGGAGACTGACGCATAATATGCAAGTTCATCTGTCATTTTTTGTCCCCCAAAACGACCTTTCCAGAACCATTTTCCAGTGGTCTAATATCCACTCTCACCTGTCTTTATCTCTTTATATATCTGAAAAATCTTTTAGTATTTTCTTTGATATTATTGGATAGTTTATCTTTATATTTAATCTTTTCTCTCATGTTTATTTTAGTTGCCTTCTATTGGTTTTCAAAAGCTTCCCAATACTCTAGCTTCCCACTAATTTTTGCTATATTATATTCTCTCTCTTTTGGTTTTATGCTGTCTTTGACTTCCCTTTGTCAGCCATGGTTGCCTCATTCACCCTTTAGAATACTTCTTCACTGTTGGGATGCATCCATCCTGAACCTTCAGAATTGCCTCCAGAAACTCCTGCCATCGCTGTTCTGCCAACATCCCTGCTAGCGACCCCTCCAAATCAACTTTGACCAGCTGCTCTCTCACGCCTAGGTAATTTCCTTTATTCCACTGATACATCTGACTTTATCTTCTCCCTCTCAAACTGCAGGATGAATTTTGTCATTTAAGATCATGGTCTCCTAGAGATTCCTTTATCTTAAACTTCCTAATCAAGTCTAGTTGATTACACAATACCCAATCCAGAATTAACTTTCATCCAATGGGCTCAACCAAAAGCTGCTCTAAAAAGCCATCTTGTAGGCATTGTACAATTCCCTCTGTTGGGCTCCAGCTCCAACCTAACATTCCCAACCTACCTGCATATTGAAATCCTCCATCACTATCATAATGTTGCCCTTATTACATGCCTTCTTTCTCTCACATTGTAATTCATATCCCCCATCCTGAAACTGTTTGAGGGCTGTATATTACTTCCATCAGGGTCTATATACCCAGTGATCCCTGAGGACCTCTTTTCTTAAGTGAGAGAATTATCAGAATTATCTTCTGAGACCTTTGCAGAATCCAAAAAAAAAATTTCTGGCAGAAGTTACAAAAAATTATGTGCTGGATGTGAAGGCTAGTGGGGTGGTAGGTGAGGACAAATGGAACCCTATCCCTGGTGTAATGGTGAGAGGACTAGGTGAGGGCAGATATGTGCAAAATGGAAGAGATGCAGGTGAGGGCAGCGTTGGTGGTGGAGGAAGGGAAGCCCCTTTCTTCTCTTTCATCTCATTTGATCTGAAATATTTCTCCAACATCCCTGCCATTTTTTATTTATTCCCCACTGATTCTCTGAGGTGCCAATGTTTATATTAGCTACACTCTATTTTATTTGCAGAAATTCTTTCTGTTTGATTTCATATTCTTTGTTAGCTTGATCTCACAATTGACATCCCTTGCATTTTTTACTTTTAACGTAGATATCCATATAAAGGCCAGATTCGTAAGATGTCATTAAAGTCTTTGTGCCCATAAACTCTTTGTGCAACACAAAGGTAGGGAAGGATGATAAAACTGCCAGCAAAATATCCTTTATTGAAACTTGTCAACATTCATCTAACAGCAGGTATAAAACATGGTACAAAGGTATACTCCTGTTCATTTATATTTTGCTTTTGAACTCCAATAAGGTTTTACATCCAAAGATGAAAAATTCTGAGTGAAAATTAAGGTCGCAAAGGACAATTTGAAGAAACCGGGTCAAAGTATCCCTGTCTACAAGCACCGAAATCATAAATTTCTGGGAACATTCACAAAATGTTGGAGGAACTCAACAGGCCAGGCAGCATCTATGAAAAAGAGTAAATAGTCAACGTTTCGTGCTGAGACCCTTCAGCAGGAAGGGTGCTGATGAAGGGTCTGAGCCCAAAACATCGACTGTTTCCTCTTTTCCATAGATGCTGTTTGACCTGGTGAGTCCCTCTAGCATTTTGTGATGTGTTGCTTTGGATTTCCAGCAGCTGCAGTCATGTTAATCATAACTTTTCGTTTTTAAACATTTTGTTTTGGATTCTCATAGCTGTGTTAGGCTTACAGATTTGTTTTTCTTTTTACACTTCTTCTACTCACACACCTTCAGCCAGCCAGCTCATGGCTTACTCTGGGTTGCAAATACATCACTTTTCTTTGATTGTTTAAAGAGGAGGAATATGAAGCATTGCATCAATAACCTGCCATAAGAAGGGAACATATGAAGGAGGGTGTGAAGCCTGCACCCAGCCCAATATGGGTTTCCAGGAGCTGTTTAGGAGTAGAGACCATACAGCATAGAAAGTGGACCTTTGTCCCCTCAGTCCATGTCAATCATCAAACACCTGCACTATTCCCGTTGTATTCTCCCCATACCCTCACCAACTCCTGCAGATTCACCAAAAGCACCAAGTTGCAGTATATTGTGCCATGGGTGAAAAAGTGGCACAACTCCAGTGACCCTACTTCAGTCCTAATGTTCATTGTCATCTGTAGGGAGTTTGCATATTCTCCCTGTAACTTCATGAGTTTTCTTTTAGATTAGATTATGAGGACATGCAGTCCTCTTTTATTGTCATTTAGTAATGCATTTAGATGACTAAATGTCATTTAGTTTCCTTCAGGTTCTCCAGTTCCTCCCACACCCCAAAGATAGATGAGTTCGAAGGTTAACTAACCCTTAGTGTGCAAGTGAACGGTAAAATCTGCAAAGGGGGTGGCGTATTTATTGCAATTAAAGGAAAATTGGAATGGATTTGGGCAGAAGTAGTGTAAAACCTGGCACTTGAAGGTTGGTGTAGACCAGGGGTTCCCAACCTTTTTATGCCATGGACCCCTTCCTTTAACAGCGGGGCCCATGGACCCCAGATTGGGAACCCCTGATGTAGACTCAGTGGGCCAAATGACCTGCTACTCTTTTGTATCTATTTCTGACTCTGAGATTCTATTCTGCTGCCCACGGACATGTTCGGTGCGATTTACGATGGTGAGTTAAATTACTAACCTGCATGTCTGTAGGATGTGGGAGGTAACCCATGCAGTCACACATGGAGCATGCAAACTGCACACCAGCAGCACCACAGATCAGGACTGGATGGGGTTACCGAAGCTATGAGGCAGCAACTTACCGGCTGCACCACTGCAATACAGTTCAAGAGGAAGATGCATTTCTCTCAATTATGCTGTTGCAGCCCTCTTCAGGTTGTGAAAAGAGACACTCAGTTGAATGGGTCAAAGGTCCATGCTTTAGCCGGGCGATGAACGTCACTGTTGCTGTTAAGTGCTTGCTTCAGATGGTTCAGTGTTGCTTCAGGAACATGTCTTGCATTTTTCTGCCTTTAGTTGGTAAAAACATCAACGGCTCACCAGTGTGGTCTTTGCCAACAATTACATGGCTATCTCTATGGACACCAGCTGATAGAATAAAAGGGCACCAGGACTAGCTGCAGTAGCTGGCCTCTCTTCTGTGCAGAGCGGATGGGTCATAGACTGAACACATGTAGATATCAAGGCACAAGAAACCTTGCCAAAAGCATTCGTTAACAGGAAATGATTTAATTTCAGCAAAGTGCAGCTGTTCATCGATCATTGCCACAGATTAATGTAGATTTTGAGGCAGCAATTGCAATCCTAGATTTCTTTGCCAGTTGCTGGCTGTGGCAGAACCGTAGTGCCTTGACCTAATGCTTTGATTGTAGGATTGCTTGCTGCTGTTATTTCCACTGGTTAACACGCGAGTACTCTGATTCTCCTGCCTGGAGTTTCCAAGGCTGCCTAGCAATAGGCTCCTTGAAATAGACTGATCATCTGCTCTTATGGTGAGGAGAAGCGAAGGATGTGGCAGTCAATATGTTGGATTATTAAAGTATTGCTGCTGCTGCTGACGGCTTGCACTCTGAATCCCTAATTCTGAGTCCTTCGTTCTGTTCTCAATCTGTCCTTTTAACAGAGAGGTTAAATAAAGAGGAAGACAAAGTGTGCTCATGTGATGTCTCCTCGAGAATTGTGTGCCTGTTTCCTAGCAATACTGTTATTCACATATTCACCTGTGACAGGAAACTTGTAAAGAACATGGTCATGTGGTTTTCCCTCTCACTCACGTTCACTCACTTCCCTTGTTCTTCAGCATTTCTTTTCAACTTTCTTGTCTCCTATAAAGCTTACTGCCTACAAGTACATTCAAATTGTCAATATTAAAAACAACAAGGGCCCCAGCTACAATCCTTGTTTTACCATACTGGTCACAGCACTCAGAGAAACATCCTTCTTCCAGTACCCTCTGCCTCTTGTCACCAAGTCAATTACTGATATAATTTGTTTGGATTTCACTTGTCTTAACCTCTGCAACTTCTGGACAAGGCTATCATGCGGGACCTTGTTAAATCTCTTAGTAAAGTCCATATAGGCAGCATTTATCACTTTGGCTTCATCAATCATCTTAGTTACCTCCCAAAAAATTCCTCCCATACAGCCCTGCTACCTATCCAAAATCAGCACCCAATTTGTATTTGTTCATAGATTCTATTTTCTAATAATTTTCCTATCAGTGATGTAAGGTTTTCTGGCCTGAAGTTACCTGGCTAATATCCTTTTTAAATAAAGAAAGATACTAGATATCCTCCAGTCAACTGGTACCTCACCTGTGGCTACTAAAGATACAAGCATCTCCAACAGAGGGCCCCTACTATCAGCTCCCTTGCTTCCCATAGCAACCTGGGATGGATTTAATCCAACCTTGGGGAAACCAGCCAGCCCTTTGAATCCTAAACCATCTAACACCTCCTTATTCTTAATAATGACCTGTTCTGTGTCCTTTTCTTTAGTAAAGACAGATGGGCCATATTCATATAGGACACCACCCACACTGCCTGGCTCTACACATATATCACCCTTTAAGTCTCAAAAGGGGCTCACTCTTTCCCTGGCTACACTGTTGCTCCTGCTATACCTCGAGAATGTCTTGAGATTCTCCTTAATCTTACTTGTCAAGAATATCTTGTGATCCCTTTTCTTCCTCCTAATTGCTTTCATAGGTGCTCTTCTACATACTCTATTCCTTAAGAAATGCCATTAATAGCAGTTGCCTATACCTGCCATCTGTATCCTTTTTCTTTCAGATCCTATCTTTAATATCCTTTGTCATGCAATCTTGCCATCTTTGCCTTTCACCCTTATCCAAACATGTTGGCCCTGAAATCTAACTGTTTTTTTAAAAGACTCCCACTTGTCAGATGTTGTTTTATCCACAAGCATCTGCTTCTAAATTACTTTTGCCAGGTCCTCTCTCTTGTTTGTTAAGTCAGTCTTCCAAATTGAAGACCTCAGATTGAGGGCTAACCTTATTCCTTTCCATAGCTGACTTGAAACTTTCAGAATCCTTATCATTGTTCCCAACGTGCTCCTCAGGCAACTCCTCCACCCTCTTCTTCATTTCCTCAGGTAAGGATGAGCATTAACCTCTCTCAAAAAGGACTTAATATTCTGGGGGCAGCCCACAAGCCTCTCCACGCTTCTGGTGCTAACTTAACATGACCACAACTTTACAAACACTAACCAGAACATCATGTGGAATGTGGGAGGAAACCGGAGCAGTCAGAGGAAACCCAGAGGTCACAGGGAGAACTTACAAACTCCTTACAGACACTAGTGGAAATTGAGCCTGGATCATAATGCTGGCACTGCAATGTTTTACGCTAATTGCTTTGTGACCATACCCTCCCTCCACTATGCTACCATGACCCCCATGTCAAATTTCATGTCACCCATCAGTGATAATAAGTCTGAACTTGATTCCTTATGTTGTCAGTCCTACTCTTCCCTCAGCTATGTTTCTGTGATTGAATTAACATCATCGTTCCAAGCGCTGATCCAGGCTATATGCTTATGACTTACCCGTGATTCCCTTTGAATTAAAGTAAATGCTGTTGAGCCCACCAGCCCTCCTATGCTCTGTCTGCTCTTCCTACTGGCTAGCTTGATAATCCTTCAATATCTGCTGTACTGCTGCAGTGTTTACCACCCTTCCTGCCAAATTAGTTTAAATCCTACTGAGCAATGTAAGCAAGGATGTTCGTGTTCCCCCATTTAAGGCACAACCTGTCCTACTTGTACACCAGAAGTGATCCTAATAGTCCAATTACCTGAAGCCCTCCCTCCCGAATCAGCTCTTTAACCACTCATTCATCAGTTCCTCTGTCCTGCTTTCTCAACTTTCACTAGTACTTGTCACAGGCAGTAATCCTGTGTTTACAACCCTAGAGGTCCTGCTTTTTAAACTTCTGTTTAATACTCTAAACTCACTTTGCAGGACCTCATCGATCTTTCTACCTAAGCCATTAATACTACACCTACCTTTCTGGAATCTAGTTCTCAGCTAGAGCATGCCTATCTGTTCTCCTAACTAATGAATCCCTCATTATTACTGTTCACTTAGAATTTTAACTCCTCATTAGGCATCAGAGCTAACTCTCCAGCCAGAAATTCAATGGTTGCTGCTGTTCTCCACTGAGAGATTACCATCCTCCTCCCCCGCTACAGTATCCAAAGAGATATACCTACTTAATCGAATAGACTGTGCCTGTCTGCATTGGCTTTTATTCAATGTCCTGATCATAAGCACATCTATCTTTCCAATGCTTTATTGCAAAAATATTTAACCACATTGGAGCAACATATGGATCTCAGTTAGCAAAGACAAGAATTTTCTTTCCCTTAAAGGTCAGCAGTGTTTTACCACGAATTGACAAGTTCACGGTCACTTTTACTGACCATGGTCAGTTTTTTTTTAAATTACTGAAATATACATAGCAAGTGGAAACCTAGATCACTGTACCATTAGTTTTTTTTGTGGCCTTTCGCTTTGGACTGGTGATCTCCAGGAGTGACTGTACCATCTTATTCACACTTTTGATTTAATTGGTCCTTTTCTAGTCTTGCTTCTCTGCATTTTGTGATTGTCATTGTTTCCCAATGAAAAAGGGAGAATCAGAATCAGGTTTAACATCACCAACATATGTTGTGAATTTTGTTAACTTTGCAGCAGCTGTACAATGCAATACATGATAAATATAGAAAAATAAATATAATTACAGTAGTTGTATATATGCATATTAAATGGTTAAGTTAAAATACTAAATAAAAAAAAGTAGAGAGGTAGCATTCATGGGTTCAATGTCCTTCAATGTCCACTTAGAAATAGGATAGCAGTAGGGAAGAAGCTGATCCTGAATCACTGAGTGTGTGACTTCAGGGGTCTGTACGTCCTTCCTAAGAGTAACAATGAGAAGGCAGCATATCCTGTATGATGGGGGTCCTTAATGACATATACCGCCTTCCTGAAGCACTGCTCCTTGACGATATCTTGAATACGACAAAGTTCAATGAATATTCGTGGCAAAAGCAAATTCTTTATATAGGACACCGCCGTAAAATGCTATGCAAGAGAAGAAATAGTTGTAATCAACATAAAGAAAATAATTACTAATTAATTGCTAATTAAAATTACTGTTTAGTAATATAGACATCACTTAAAATGGAGAAATAGGAAGCAATAATCTATAGTGAGATACCAGATGCAGTGGAATTAAATAAAACATTGCTGTAATATAATAAAGGACAAGCAATTAAATATTACAGGTTACGACATAATCAGGGAGGAACAGAATGAAGTAGCTCAACTAATTAGAGTAATTAAAGATAACATAATGGCAATAGAAGAAAGGAACATAGTTAACAGAAGGCTAGAAACAAAATCCATATGGATTGAAGTTAAAGAAGGGATCAATCACATTAATAAGAGTATATTATAAACTATCTCATAACAGAAAGGAGAGAGAAGAAGAATGTTAGAAAATAAGTGAAGTGAGTAAAGGACATACAGTAATTATAACGCTAGATTTTAACTACCACCATAAATAGATCTAGAATTAAAAAAAAACAGTCTTGTTAATGTTCACCTTGAAATTACCCGAATTACCATATATGTCCATCTGGTTCACTAATGCTCTTCAGGGAAGGAAATCTGCTGCTCTTACACAATCTGGCCCATAAACTTACACCAATGAAACTGATTCTCTACAACTTGAAAAGGCCTAAGGGGCAATGAAATGTATGTATAAATAAAGCAGATGTATGTATAAGAGGCAAAAATGTCAATTAAACCACTCATGATCAGCTTAGGGACTAGACAAAATCGAAGGCATTCTGGCTCAGTCACCAGTGCTTGGTCCTGCTCACCGAATGTTCCAGAAAAGAGTTGAGATGAGTGGTACATTCAGAGGGAACTGATGGCAATATGGGAAAAAATAGAGTAGGCTTTGCATAACTGAGTGCTTGATGATTGTCAGTGGGCTGTAGGCCTTTAAATGTACAGTAAGGCTCGTTGACTCTATGCCTCTGTAACAACTGGAGGAGTGTGTGGGGATAAACATGATTAAGCTTTAGTAATTACTGCAAAATGCAAGAAATACTAAGTACTTATTTTGCCTTGTTATTCATCACAGAAACACAAATAGTGAACATAAAATCAAACAATTTTTTCAGAAATTAGGTAAAAAGCTTCAAGATAAAAGTGAAGAAGATTGCTGATCATTTATTCATTCTTAGTGAAGGTAAAACTCTTGATCCACATAGATCACATTTTGCACAAAAATGCATATCATTATATTCTAATAACTGGTTAATCTCTTTTAAGCAATGTTGGTTGAGATAGATATTGGCCGGAATACTAGATATACGTACTCTAATCTTCTGAATAGTGATACAAGATAATTGATGTTAATTTGAGAGTGAAGATAGGGGCCATAGTTTAATGACTCATCCAAAAGGGTCCACCTCTGATGGTATAGCAGATCCTGAAGTGTTAGTCCGGGTATCAATGCTTGTTTCTGGATGGGATTTGAGCCAGAAGCCTTCTCAATCAGGTACAAAAATACTACAGATGAGTTACAGCTGACAAAACAAATGGTGGATAGTTCAGGTGAAATGTTGCCATTCAGAGTGGTGAAGACTTAATAAACCCGAAGACTGCAATTGGTGAAGTATTTCAGAATGGTTATACTTTTTTGAGCAATAATAGTAAGACAGGATATTCCTTGGAAAGTAGAAGCTTAAATACATTGAGAAGCTGCATGATCTGTTGGTGGATGGCCGAAGGGAGGTGGGTGGTTGAGCAGAGAATTGGTGAAGATTAGGGAAGGCTCAGAGGCTTTTGGTGCTATGAATTGTACGGCCACAGGAAGATGAGAAAATGCACTGTGGTTGATTTTTTTATGAATTGGAAAGCAAAGGAGGGATGTTAATCTTGAAGGTACCTTGGTAAGAAATAGTTAGGATGTGACAAACAGTTGTAGCCTTCATGTTATATAAAAATCGAGATAAAGCCATTGAAAGAGAAATGATGGCAGGATTGAAATGCTATGCCACTCATGAAATTTGAACAAGCTAGAACTCATTAGAAAATAGATCACGCAATGATATGTAGATGCCTTCAGAACAGTGAAAGAATTTGATCTGGTAGATGAATAGAAAGCGTTTCCACTCAGAGTCATTTTCAAAATTATGGCCTCTAAGTAAATCCAATTGAGAATTCAGAAGATGTTACTTAGAGAGTCATGAGAATATATAGTTTATACTAAAGAGAGGATTTGAAGCAAATAACACAGATACACCAAAAATATGCTTCAGTAAACAGCATGAAAGAGAAAGTAATTTTTCTGGCACTATATAAAGTAAATTGGGCTGGGACATAAGCAAAGCGTAAACATGGCTCTCTTTGGCTGTGCTCTATTTTTTGTGATTTCATGTTTCTCCATTTCATTTTCATTTCTGTGATTTTTACAGATTTGCCAAAATGTGAAGTTATACACTGTTTTATTTCTGTTGCAGGTGAAAACAGAATGTAAAGTCAGCAAACAAGAAATTAGTTGGCCTTTGGACTTTGCATTCAAAGTGCATTGTCAGGCAAAATTATCAGAATCACAAACATGAGAAAATCTGCTGGTGCTCGAAACCCAAGGCTACAGAATGCTGGAGGAACTCCACGAGTCAGGTACCATCTATGGAATGGAATAAACAGTCAACGTTTCAGGCCGAGACCCTTCATCAGGACTGGAAAACAAATAAGAAGCCAGAGTAAGAAAGAGGGGGGAAGAAAAGAAGTAGTACGAGCTGGTAGGTGATAGGTGAAACCAGGAGAGGGGGATGGGGGTGAACTAAAGAGCTAGGAAGTTGATTGGTGAAAAAGGGCCAGAGGAGGGGGAGTCTGATAGGAGAAGGTAGGAGACCATGGTAGAAAGGGAAGGAGGAGGAGCACCACAGGGAGGTGATGGTAAGGAACAAAATGAGAGAGGGAAACAGGAATGTGGAATGGTGGTGGTGGGGGGCAATTATTGGAAGCTTGAGAAATCGATGTTCATGCCATCAGGTTGGAGGCTACAAAGATGGAATTTAAGGCATTGCTCCTCTAACCTGAGTGTGGCCTCTTTGCAACCATAGAGGAGGCCATGGATGGAACTGTTGGAATGGGAATGGGAAGCAGAACTAAAATGGGTGGCTACCAGGACATTCCACTTTTTCTGATGGACGGAGTGTAAGTGCTCAGTAAAGTAGTCTCGCAGATATAATAGGAAGTCCAGCCAGGAGCCCCAGATACAGTAGATGACTCCAACAGACTCACAGATGAAGTGTTGCCTCACCTGGAAGGACTGTTTGGGACCTTGAATAGTATTGAGGGAGGAGGTGTAGCAGCAGGTGTGGCTCTTATTCCGCTTTCAAGAATGTACCAGGAGGATGATCAGTGGAGAGGGACGAGTGGACAAGGGAATCAAATTGGGAGCAATCCTTACAGAAAATGGATAGTAGCAAGAGGTAGAGAAAGATGTACTTGATACTGGGATCCTGTTGGAGATGGTAGAAGTTACAAAGAATTATCTGCTGGATCTGGAGGCTAATGGTGTGGTAGCTGAAGACAAGAAGTGGCAGGAAGATAGGGTGAGGACAGGCATGTACAAAATGGAAGAGATGCAGGTAAGGGCAGCATTGATGGTGGAGGTTGGAAAGTCCCTTTCTTTGAAGAAGGAGGGCATCTCATTAGTTCTGGAATGAAAAGCCTCCTCCTGAGAGTAGATACCGTGGAGACAGAGGAATTAAGAGATGGGGATGGGATTTTTACAAGTGACAGGGTGTGAAGCTGAATAGTCCAGGTAGCTATGAGAATCAGTGGATTTATAAAAGATATTGTTGGATAGACTGTCTCCAGAGATGAAGGCAGAGAGATCAAAAAAGGTGAGGGAGGTGTCAGAAATGGACCAAGAAAATTTGAGGACAGGTGGAAGTTGGAAGCAAAGTTGATGAAGTTGACAAGCTCAGCATAAGTGCTGGGAGCAGCACCAATGCAGTCATTGATGTAGGAACAGGTTTGGTACTTGTTCTGCTTGCAAAGATAAGTACCAGGAGAGAAATCAGTGCAGAAGGCTGAGTTACAAGGGAATCGTGTAGGAAGTGATCCCTGCAGAAAGTCGATAGTGGGTGAGGGAAAGGTGTGTTTGATGGTGGGATCCCTTGGAGATGGCAGAAGTTACAGAGAATTGGGGAATTAGGAAGAGTTGGGGAGTGGTACCGGTGCAGACGTGGAAGATGGATTGTTCCATGTAGCCGACAAAAATGGAAGCAAAAGAAAAAATTATGGAGAGTTAGGACCTGTTCCACCAGATGGAGGAGAATAGTGCTGGAGTGGAACTGGTTGGGTCCGTTGAGAAAGAAGCAGAAAGCTGAAAGGCCCTCCTGATGGGGGAGGGAGGTGTATAGGGACTGGACATCCACAGTGAAAATGAGATGATCATGGCCAATTAACTTGGAGTTATTGGAAGGATCAAGAGCATGTGAAAAGTGTCATGGATGTAGGCATGAAGGGACTCAATCAGGGGGATAATCTTATCAGAATGATGGATCTAAGATAGTTCTATTGTCAAGTATGATGCAGTGATTGGAGATCTGCTTTACAATTTACTGAGATTTTTCACTTGTGTTGAATCCAGGTTTGATAAGTGATTAGCAATGGCCATCTCTTTTAATGGTTTCCTCACCATGATAGTTACTTGTCAGTTAAAACTAGCCTTGTATACAATTCTATTGTAACGTCTTTCTCTCAGTAAATTGAATCATTTAGTGGGAATGTCTTCCAACAAAATAACAATTATCAAGGAAAAGGTGACATAGAATCAGATAAATTTGACTTTAATAGAATAGATCTGGATACTTCAGAACAGTATTAAGAAAACAAGTAAATTGGAGAATTATTGAAAACTAAGACAAAGACACAAACTAGTCAATTAGCAGGTTGCCTTTGTTTGTGACTGCATGTGTTCATCTTTTGTTTCTATCAGTGGAGCTAAAATTACTTTAAGTGTGGGTGGAAAACACCAAATTTTCCTTTTCATTTGTTTCAAAAGAAAAGAAAATTGTTAAGGCTGTGTAGCGGGCAGTCACTGTCCACCTGGCAGTTCTCTACCCACACTCAAAGTGAACATTATCCTAGGTCTAGATCTTTTGACTTCACCTCATACAAATTCCAAGGGGTCTATTAAGTGTATCACAACTTGCATGAGCTTTCAAAGTTTCATGTGTGAACTTTTATAATTTCTGACAATGGAACTGTGATGTTCTGAAGTCTCCGATATAAATGATACCTTAAAAAAGATTTAGAAAGCATTTCTAATGATGCATTTCAAAGTGATAGATTGCTTATACTAACACTTAGCCAGAAGTTAAACTGTAGTCACCCTACCAGAAAGATACTGTATGGCAGAACTTTACCAGAAAATGTAAAATATAGAGAATGCTGGAATTCCATATAAAAAACAGGAAAGTGCAGGAATTATTCTGCTGAAAGGCTGTTGACCTGATGTATTAACTGTTTCTTTTCTCACAGAAGCTGGCTGACCTGCTGAGTGTTTTCACTATTCTCCCTTTTTATTTCCTTTAACTGGCAGTTCACTTTAAAATTTAAAAAAAATGTTGGCGTTAGTACCCTCCTTTTCAGCCAAAGACAATCTCTACTGTTGCCAATCACAAAGACAGGAACTGGGAAAAAAAAATCATCACACATACATAGGGGAATTCTTCTGCCAATTTGTGTGCCAGTTTTTTTTCAAGGAAGAGGTGTATCTGAATAACGCAGCTTTTGCCAACTTAGTTCAACCAATCACCTCTGAACATTTACATTTTGATTCAATTCTTGTTGTACAATATCTGAACTTTAATTCAATACTGATAGCACATTATGGTTCAAAGGCCCCTCATTTCCTCCTTCTGTTGGCATTCTTTTCGGTAATGAACTTCTGCAGGAAAATTCTTTTTGCTTCATTAATGGGTCAACAAGATCAGCAAGAATCATAAGTAGTTACAGTACAGACCTGCTAAACCTATGTAAGGGCAATGCAGCTAATTCCACAAACCTGCTTCCTCTGAAGCCCTATACGTTCTTTCCATTCAGGAACATAGCCAGCCTCCCTTCAATGCCACAACTGAATCTGCCTCCACTACCACACTGTAGTGTACCACAATGTGTTGAATCATATGCTGCTTGAGAAGGTTTTTGCTTGTTGGTTATTTTGCAGATCACCCCCCTTTCAAGCTTACAAAACACTATATTTTCACCAAAGGGAACAGTTTATCTATTCTACCTATACATTTTATAATTTAAAATATCTCTATCCGATCCTATTGCAAATTCTTCTATTCAAAGAAGAATAACCTCCAATCTATCCAGTCTGTTCACATGACCAAAGCCATTTCAATAAATCATTTCCATACTCTCTCTGAAGCATTTGCATCTTTCATAAAAAAATATGTGACCCAGAACTGGAAAAAGCACAGCTGAGTCCAAACCAATGTTTAATAAAATTCATTATGACTTTCTTGTTCATGATTGTTGCATGATTTAATACTGGATGGTGGATACTCACAGATTTAGCATGTTATCTAAAACTTTGATAGACTTCTATAGATGCACAGTGGAGAGTATCCTGACTGGTTTCATCACAGACTAGTGTGCAAATGGCAATGCCCAAGATGGAAAAACCTACAAAAAAGTAGTGGATTCAGCCCCTACCATCACAGGCAGAGCCCTCCACAGCTTTGAGCTCATCCACAAGGAGCACTGCTACAAGAAAGCAGCAACCATCATCAAGGATGTCACCATCCAGGCCATACTCCTTTCTCCATACTGGAGCCTTAGGTCCCACACCACCAGGTTCAGGAACAATTCTTACCCTTCAATTATAAGGCTCCTGAACCAGTCTGGACAATTTCACTCACCTCAACTGTGAAATGACTCCATAACCTATGGACTCAATTTCAAGGGCTCCTCAACTCATGTTCTCTGCCTTATGTATTTACAATACTGTGCAAAAGTCTTAGGCACATACATATGGCTAGGGAATTGTATTCGCCAATGTGGAGCAGAAAGTGAACTTGTACATCTGGCGGGAGCAAGGGATGTTGTGAATGCAGAGGGTGGAGCACTGTATGAGGATTGTGGGACGGGGAGTGCTGGGGCGGTGGGGCGGGGGGGCGGGGTGAAATGGCACAGGTGCAGACACACCCAGCCCTGAGACGCCAGGCAAGATTATTTGATTCCAAACAAATAGTTTATTGATCATTACAGAATGTCCCTCTGTTTCTTCCTGCTCTCTTCCTTCTCCCTGCCCCTTTCCCATTTTCAGTCCTCATTAGAGACCCATAATAGAATCGGGTTTATCATCACTCACAGATGTAATGAAATATGATTTTTGCAGCAGCAGCAATACATAAAATTACTACAGTACTGTTCAAAAGTCTTAGGCACCCTACCTATATATATATGCCTAAGACTTTTGCACAGTATTGTTTTGATTTATTTATGTTTGTTTTTTAGTATTTCCACTATTTGTCTTCTTTTAGACCATAAGACCACCTAAGACAAAGGAGCAGAAGTCGGTCATTCAGCCCATCGAGTCTGTTCCACCATTTTATCATGAGCTGATCCATTATCCCATTTAGTCCCACTCCCCCGCCTTCTCACCATAACCTTTGATGCGCTGGCTACTCAGATACCTATCAATCTCTGCCTTAAATACACCCAATGACTTGGCCTCCATTGCTACTCGTGGCAACAAATTCCATAGATTCACCACCCTCTGACTAAAAAAATTTCTTCGCATTTCTGTTCTGAAGGCGCCCTTCAATCCTTAAGTCATGCCCTCTCGTACTAGACTCCCCCATCATGGGAAACAACTTTGCCACATCCACTCTGTCCATGTCTTTCAACATTCGAAATGTTTCTATGAGGTCTCCCTTCATCCTTCTAAATTCCAAAGAATACAGTCCAAGAGTGGACAAACGTTCCTCATATGTTAACCCTCTCATTCCCGGAATCATTCCAGTGAACCTTCTCTGTACCCTCTCCAACGTCAGCACATCCTTTCTTAAATAAGGAGATCAAAACTGCCTACAGTACTCCAAGTGAGGTCTCACCAGTGCCTCAAAGGGCCTCAAAAACACATCCCTGCTCCTATACTCTATTCCTCTAGAAATGAATGCCAACATTGCATTCGCCTTCTTCACTATCGACTCAATCTGGAGGTTAAACTTAAAGGTATCCTGTACGAGGACTCCCAAGTCCCGTTGCATCTCAGAACTTTGAATTCTTTCCCCATTTAAAAAATAATCTGCCTGTTTATTTCTTCTGCCAGAGTGCATAACCATACACTTTCCAACATTGTATTTCATTTGCCACTTCTTTGCCCATTCTTCCAATCTATCCAAGTCTCTCTGCAGACTCTCCCTTTCCTCAGCACTACCAGCCCCTCCACCTATCTTCGTATCATCAGCAAACTTAGCCACAAAGCCATCTATTCCATAATCCAAATTGTTGATGTACAATGTGAAAAGAAGCGGCCCCAACACGGACCCCTGTGGAACACCACTGGTAACCGGCAGCCAACCAGAATAGGATCTCTTTATTCCCACTCTCTGTTTCCTGCCAATCAGCCAACGCTCTATCCACATATGTAACTTTCCCATAATTCCATGGGCTCTTATCTTGTTAAGTAGCCTCATGTGTGGCACCTTGTCAAAGGCCTTCTGAAAATCCAAATATACAACATCCACTGCATCTCCCTTGTATAGCCTACTGGCAATTTCCTCAAAAAATTGTAATAGGTTTGTCAGGCAGGATTTTCCTTTAAGGAATCCATGCTGAGTTCTGCTGATCTTGTCATATGCCTCCAGGGATTCTGTAACCTCAACCTTGACAATCAACTCCAACAACTTCCCAACCATCGATGTCAAGCTAACAGGTCGATAATTTCCTTTTTGCTTCCTTGCCCCCTTCTTAAATAGTGGAGTGACATTTGCAATCTTCCAGTCCTCCGGAACCATGCCAGAATCTATCAACTTTTGAAAGAGCATCGCTGATGCCTCCGCAATCTCCACAGCTACTTCCTTCAGAACACGAGGGTGCATTCCATCTGGTCCGGGAGATTTATCTACCTTTAGACTATTCAGCTTCCTGAGTACTTTCTCTGTCATAATTATGACTGCGCAAACTTCTCTTCCCTGCCACCCTTGAGTGTCCAGTATACTGCTGATGTCTTCCTCAGAGAAGACTGATGCAAAATAATCGTTCAATTCCTCTGCCATCTCCTTATCTCCCATTACAATTTCTCCAGCATCATTTTCTATCGGTCCTATATCTACTCTCACCTGTCTTTTACTCTTTATATACTTGAAAAAGCTTTTAGTATCCTCTTTGATGTTATTTGCTAGCTTCCTTTCATAGTTCAAACAACAGGAATTCTGCAGATGCTGGAAATTCAAGCAACACACATCAAAGTTGCTGGTGAACGCAGCAGGCCAGGCAGCATCTGTAGGAAGAGGTGCAGTCGACGTCTCAGGCCGAGACCCTTCATCAGGACTAACTGAAGGAAGAGTGAGTAAGGGATTTGAAAGTTGGAGGGGGAGGGTGAGATCCAAAATGATAGGAGAAGACAGGAGGGGGAGGGATAGAGCCAAGAGCTGGACAGGTGATAGGCAAAAGGGGATACGAGAGGATCATGGGGCAGGAGGTCCGGAAAGAAAGACAGGGGGGGCGGGGGGACCCAAAGGATGGGCAAGAGGTATATTCAGAGGGACAGAGGGAGAAAAAGGAGAGTGAGAGAAAGAATGTGTGCATAAAAATAAGTAACAGATGGGGTACGAGGGGGAGGTGGGGCCTTAGCGGAAGTTAGAGAAGTCGATGTTCATGCCATCAGGTTGGAGGCTACCCAGACGGAATATAAGGTGTTGTTCCTCCAACCTGAGTGTGGCTTCATCTTTACAGTAGAGGATGCCGTGGATAGACATGTCAGAATGGAAATGGGATGTGGAATTAAAATGTGTGGCCACTGGGAGATCCTGCTTTCTCTGGCGGACAGAGCGTCAATGTTCAGCAAAGCGGTCTCCCAGTCTGCGTCGGGTCTCGTCAATATATAAAAGGCCACATCGGGAGCACCGGACGCAGTATATCACCCCAGTCGACTCACAGGTGAAGTGTTGCCTCACCTGGAAGGACTGTTTGGGGCCCTGAATGGTGGTAAGGGAGGAAGTGTAAGGGCATGTGTAGCACTTGTTCCGCTTACACGGATAAGTGCCAGGAGGGAGATCAGTGGGGAGGGATGGAGGGGACAAATGGACAAGGGAGTTGCGTAGGGAGCAATCCCTGCGGAATGCAGGGGGGGGGAGGGAAAGATGTGCTTAGTGGTGGGATCCCGTTGGAGGTGGCGGAAGTTATGGAGAATAATATGTTGGACCCGGAGGCTGGTGGGGTGGTAGGTGAGGACCAGGGGAACCCTATTCTTAGTGGGGTTGCGGGAGGATGGAGTGAGAGCAGATGTATGTGAAATGAGGGAGATACGTTTAAGAGCAGAGTTGATAGTGGAGGAAGGGAAGCCCCTTTCTTTAAAAAAGGAAGACATCTCCCACGTCCTAGAATGAAAAGCCTCATCCTGAGAGCAGATGCGGCGGAGACGGAGGAATTGCGAGAAGGGGATGGCGTTTTTGCAAGAGACAGGGTGAGAAGAGGAATAGTCCAGATAGCTGTGAGAGTCAGTAGGCTTATAGTAGACATCAGCGGATAAGCTGTCTCCAGAGACAGAGACAGAAAGATCTAGAAAGGGGAGGGAGGTGTCGGAAATGGACCAGGTAAACTTGAGGGCAGGGTGAAAGTTGGAGGCAAAGTTAATAAAGTCAACGAGTTCTGCATGCGTGCAGGAAGCAGCGCCAATGCAGTCGTCGATGTAGCGAAGGAAAAGTGGGGGACAGATACCAGAATAGGCACGGAATATAGATTGTTCCACAAACCCAACAAAAAGGCAGGCATAGCTAGGACCCATATGGGTGCCCATAGCTACACCTTTAGTTTGGAGGAAGTGGGAGGAGCCAAAGGAGAAATTATTAAGAGCAAGGACTAATTCCGCTAGACGGAGCAGAGTGGTGGTAGAGGGGAACTGATTAGGTCTGGAATCCAAAAAGAAGCGTAGAGCTTTGAGACCTTCCTGATGGGGGATGGAAGTATATAAGGACTGGACATCCATGGTGAAAATAAAGTGGTGGGGGCCAGGGAACTTAAAATCATCGAAAAGTTTAAGAGCGTGAGAAGTGTCACGAACATAGGTCGGAAGGGATTGAACAAGGGGTGATAAAACCGTGTCGAGGTATGCAGAAACGAGTTCGGTGGGGCAGGAGCAAGCTGAGACAATAGGTCGGCCAGGACAGGCAGGTTTGTGGATCTTGGGTAGGAGGTAGAAACGGGAAGTGCGAGGTGTGGGAACTATAAAGTTGGTAGCAGTGGATGGGAGATCCCCTGAGTGGATAAAGTCAGTGATGGTGTGGGAGACAATGGCCTGGTGCTCCTTAGTGGGGTCACAATCAAGGGGTAAATAAGAGGAGGTATCCGCGAGTTGTCGCTGTGCCTCGGCAAGGTAGAGGTCAATACGCCAGACTACAACAGCACCCCCCTTATCGGCGGGTTTAATAATAAGGTTAGGATTAGTGCAGAGGGAGTGGAGAGCAGAGCGTTCTGAAGGAGTGAGGTTGGAATGGGGACAAGGTGCGGTGAAGTCGAGACGGTTGATGTCCCGTCGGCAGTTAGCGATAAAGAGATCCAGAGCAGGCAGAAGACCAGAGCGGGGTGTCCATGAAGAGGAGGAGGGTTGAAGATGGGAGAAGGAGTCATCGGTGGGGGTGGAAGAGTCCTTGCCGAAGAAGTAAGCTCGGAGACGGAGATGGCGGAAGAAAAGTTCCGCATCATGGCGAACACGGAACTCGCTGAGGTGTGGGCGAAGGGGGACAAACGTGAGGCCCTTACTGAGAACAGAGCGTTCTGCCTTCGACAGTTGAAGGTCGGAGGGGATGGTAAAGACCCGGCACGGATGAGAGCTGGGATCAGAGGGGGTACAGGGGAGGCTGGGGGTGTCAATGGAGAGGGGAGGGTTGGGTTGAGAGGAAGATGGAGCCTCTGAGGGCCCAGGAGTTGACGGTGGGATCTGAGGAAGACGGGGCTGCGGAGTGGTGGTGGGTCCTCTCGTATCCCCTTTTTCCTATCACTTGTCCAGCTCTTGGTTCTATCCCTCCCCCTCCTGTCTTCTCCTATCATTTTGGATCTCCCCCTCCCCCTCCAACTTTCAAATCCCTTACTCACTCTTCCTTCAGTTAGTCCTGACGAAGGGTCTCGGTCTGAAACGTCGACTGCACCTCTTCCTACAGATGCTGCCTGGCCTGCTGCGTTCACCAGCAACTTTGATGTGTGTTCCTTTCATAGTTAATCTTTTCCCTCTTAATGACCTTCTTAGTTTCCTTTTGTAAGGTTTTAAAAACTTCCCAATCCTCTGTCTTCCCACTAATTTTTGCTTCCTTGTATGCCCTCTCCTTTGCTTTAACTTTGGCTTTGACCTCTTTTGTCAATCACGGTTGTATCCTTTTTCCATTCGAAAATTTCTTCTTTTTTGGAATATACCTGTCTTGCACCTTCCTCACTTCTCGCATAAACTCCAGCCACTGCTGCTCTGCCGTCTTTCCTGCCAGTGTCCCTTTCCAGTCAACTTTGGCCGGTTCCTCTCTCATGCCACTGTAATTTCCTTTACTCCACTGAAATACCGACACATCAGATTTCGGCTTCTCTTTTTCAAACTTCACAGTGAACTCAATCGTGTTATGATCACTGCCTCCTAAGGGTTCCTTAAACTAATCTCTCTAATCACCTCTGGTTCATTACACAATACCCAATCCAGTACAGCCGATCCCCTAGTGGTCTCAACAACAAGCTGTTCTAAAAAGCCATCTCGCACACATTCTACAAATTCTCTCTCTTGAGATCCAGTGCCGACCTGATTTTCCCAATCCACTTGCATGTTAAAATCCCCCACAATTATCATAACACTGCTTGTCTGACAAGCCTTTTCTATTTCCTGTTGTAATTTGTAGTCCACATCACTGCAGCTGTTTGGAGGCCTATAAGTAACTGCCTTCAGGGGCCTTTTACCCCTGCGGTTTCCTAGCTCAACCTATAAAGATTCTGCACCTTCCGATCCCATATTACCTCTTTCTAATGATTTAATATCATTTCTTACCAATAAAGCCACGCCTCCCCCTCTGCCTACCTTCCTATCCTTCCCATACACCGTGTATCCTTGGACATTCCGCTCCCAGAGACATGCATCCTTTAGCCACGTCTCGGTGATGGCCACAATATCATACCTGCCAATCTGTAGCTGTACAACAGGATCATCCAACTTATTCCTTATGCTGTGTGCATTTAAGTATAACACCTTAAGACCAGTATTTGATACTTTTCGCTTTGATTTCACTGCAACTTTATTGCACTGCAACTCATCCCAATGGCTACAAATTTGCCCCATCACCTGCCTGTCTTACCTGACATCTTTACTGCTCACTATCTTAGATTTATTTCTGTTTTCCCCTTCCTCCGCTCTGTCATTCCGGTTCCCATCCCCCTGCCAAATGAGTTTAAACCCTCCCTAACAGCTCTATTAAACTTTCCCGCCAGGATATTGGTCCCCTTCGGGTTCAGGTGTAACCTGTCCTTTTTGAACAGGCCATACTTCCCCCAGAAGAGATCCCAATTATCCAAGAATTTGAAGCCCTGCCCCCACACCAGTCTCTCAGCCACACATTCATCTGCCTGATCCTACCATTCTTGCCCTCGCTAGCACGTGGCACAGTTAGCAATCCCGAGATTACTACCCTGGAGGTTCTGCTTCTCAGCTTCCTTCCTAACTCCTGGAAATCTCTCTTCAGGACCTCCTCCTTTGTTCTATCTATGTCATTGGTACCAACATGTACCAAGACAACAGGCTGCTCACCCTCCCCCTTCAGAATATTCAGGACCCGATCCGAGACATCCTGTACCCTGGCACCTGGGAGGCAACACACCATGTGGGTATCACAGAATCTCCTGTCCGTTCCCCTGACTATGGAATCCCCTATGACTACCGCATTCCTCTTCTCCCTCCTTCTCTCCTGCATGACAGCGCCAGGCTCAGTGCCAGAGACCCGGTCACCGTGGGCGTCCCCTGTCGGGTCATCCCCCTCAACAGCATCTAGAACAAGATATCTGTTGCTGAGGGGGACGGCCACAGGTGTGCTCTCTGCTATCCGGGCATTTCCCTTCCCTCTCTTGACAGTGACCCAGTTTTCTGACCCCTGTGGCCTAGGGATGACTACCTCTCTGTAGCTCCTGTCTATCACCTCTTCACTTTCCCTGATAAGCAGTAGGTCATCAAGCTGCAGCTCCAGATCTCAAACACGGTCTCTGAGGAGCTGCATCTTTTGCACATCAGTCGCTTATTTTTCTGTGCTTGCGTGTATTTTCATTGATTCTATTGTATTTCTTTGTTCTACTGTAAATGCAAGAAAGAAAAGAAATCTCTGGATAGTAATATTGTGGCATATATGCACTTTGATAAGAAATTTGCTTTGGACTTTTTAAACATGTTGCATTTGATTCCCAGTTTGTCGTGAGTTTGCTAGCTTGACAAAAAAAAGAAAATCAAGATGGCACCAGTGTACATTGTGGGCAACTCTCTGTGGCCTACAGGAAATTGTACCAGTTTTCCTCTTAAATATACTGTTTTTGAACTACTTTCACTGCAACCTGCAGCATGTAAATTTCCTCAGAACAGCGGATGACGAAATTACATCAATGATCATCAGATCTCACGTTCAATGGTTAAATGCGGAGCAGTTAAGCATGGAGGCTTGAAGGGTCAATGCCATGGCCGAAAACAGGGCAGGAGAGGTGGAACTCAAATCATGCTGAATCAGAGAGGGATGAGGCCTCATCCACTTAGCATGGTCATCTTGTTGACGAATATACAGTCACTGGAAAATAAGATTGACAATCTCAGGTCAAGGCTGCTGTATCAGAGTCAGATGAGGTCGATCTCAATTGTCTGTTTCATTGAATCTTCGTTAAATAAGGATACACTAGATGCAGTGATATGACTGGAAGGTTTAACAATTTTTGGAATGGATAGAACCTCAAACTCTGGTAAGGAAAAAGGTGGCAGTGTATGCTTTTTAGTTAATTCTCGTTGGTGCACAGATGTTGGGATTATGTCACCTTCTTGTTCCCCTGACTTAGAACAACCAACAATTAAATGTAGGCCATTCTATTTGCCTCAGGAGTTCTCATCTGTGACTGCAGTTTACATATCACCAATAGCTGATTACAAGCAAGCATTCATGAAACTGCACAATGTTTTCTGTAAACAAGAAACAACTCATCCCAATGCATTTCAAATTATAGTTGGTGACTTTAACCAGCCTGTTTGAAGGAAATCCTGCCCAATTATCACCAGCATGTAACCTGTTGCACCAGAGGTCCCAATACACTAGACCACTGCCACACTACGATAAGGAATGCCTATTGTACCATCCTGATTCTGCAGTTTGGCAAGTTGGATCATTTGGCTGTACTCCTGCTACCTGCATACAAACAGAGCCTAAAGACCAAAGCTCCAGAGATCAAGATAACCAAAAGGTTGTCTTGGGAGGCAGAGGAACGGTTACAGGATTACTTTGAGCCAGTGGGCTGGACCTTGTTCAAGGACGCATCTGAGGACCCAAATGACTACACCAAGGTCATTAAAGACTTTATTAAGGCAGCTGTGGAAGATTGTGTATCCACAAAATTGTTCAGGGTTTTCCCCAATCAGAAGCTCTGGATGAACAATGAAATCCAGAACCTGCTGAGAGCCAGATCAGAGGCATTCAAGTCTGGAGATCAAGGATGCTACAAAAGATTCAAGTATGACCTTCAGAAAGACATGTCTCAGGCAAAGTGGAGATCCTGGACGACACTGGAATCAATGAGGGATGCTCGGCAGCTGTGGCAGGATTTGAATGCCACAACCACCTACAAAGTTAAATTTTGTGACATAGGAGACAGCAGAGCTTCACTTCCAGATGAGCTCCATGTCTTCTATGCTCACTTTGATCACCAGAAAGGGGAGGAACCATCGTGCACCCCCATGTCACCTGATGATCCTTTGGTCTCAGTATCTGAAGATGACTTGCAGGCTGCTTTCAAGGGATTGAATCCAAGGAAAGCATCCTGTCTGGATGCAATACCTGGCTGAATTCTGAAGACTTGGCTGGTATATTCACAGATATCTTCAACCTCTCACTGTGGCAGTGTGTGGTACCCACCTGCTTCAAGCAGGCTTCAATCTTACCAGTGTCCAAGAAGATCATGGTAACCTGTCTCAATAAGTATCACCAACTGACACTTGCATCTACAGTGCTAAAGTGTTTTGAGAGGATGGTGTTGAAGCATATCAGCTCCTGTTTGAGTGGCGACTTGGATCCACTCCAGTTGGTCTGCTGAAGCAACAGGTCTACAACAGATGCTATCTCATTGGCTCTTCACACAGCCCTGGGATATCTGGACAGAGAAGATGCATACAGCAGGATGGTCTTTATCGATTACAGCTCGGAATTTAACGTTACCATCCTTGCAAAACTAATCAGTAAACTCCAAGACTGGGGCCTCAATAGCCCATTGTGCAACTGGATTCTGGATTTCCTCACTTGTAGACCAGAGCCAGTTTGAATTGGCAAAAACATCGCCTCAACAATCTCCATCAGCACAGGAGCACCGCAGAGATGTGTACTTAGCCCCCTGCTTTAGTCGCTTTACACCTATGACTGTGTGGCTAAGTACAGCTTCAACACCATGGTCGAGATTGCTGACCATACAGAGGAAAACCGGAGGTCCATGAGTCAGTAATCATCGGAGGATCAGAGGTGGAGAGGATCAGTAACTTTAAATTAATGGGTGTTACTATCTCAGAGGACCTGTCCTGAATCCATCATATTTGCAAGGAAAACACGACAGTGCCTCTAACTCCTAGGGAGTCTGCGGAGGTTCGGCATGTCATTGAAAACCTTGGCAAACTTCTATAGATGTGTGGTGGAAAGTGTGCTGACTGACTGCATTACAGCCTGGTATGAGAATACCAATACCTTTGAGTGGAAAATCCTACAAAAGGTAGTGGATTTGGCCCAGTACTTCATTGGTAAGACCCTCCCTACCATTCTGCACATCTACATGAAATGTTGCTGTAGAAAAGCAGCATCCATTAACAAATATACTCACCACCTAGGCCATGCTCTTTTCTCACCGCTGCTATCAGTTAGAAAGTACAACAGCCTCAGGACTTCACCTCCATGTTCAAAAGCAGTTACTACCACTCAACTATTAGGGTCTTGAACAAAATGGGAGAACTACACTCATTTAAGAACTTTTCTATCTTGTTATTTACGCTTGTTATTTATTGCTATTTATTAAATATCTGCATTCGTATAGTCTGTTGTAGTTTAAAGTTCCTGTTCACAGATACTGTTCTATAGATTTGCTAAGTATGCCCACAGAAAAAGAATTTCAGGGTTGTATATAGTGACATGTATGTACTCTGATAATAAAGTTTACTTTGAACTTTAAACTTTGAATTTTATGTGTCAAGCTTAAAAAGGTCAAGGTTGCTCAGAATGACTGCAGTGTCTTTAAGACAAGGAAACTCCATTTGCAGAAGCTGTTGAACATGATCTTGGATATAGTGATTGAAGCAGTTAATACTGTCAACATTGGAGAATAGATTGTGAGAATATTTGATGGAATTGGTCAAAAGGATTGTAAAAGAGGACAGAGGCAAGGAGAGAACTTTTATATTTCCCTGCTTCCAACTGCATTGCACCATCTTTCATTGCAATAATTGTAGGATAGACTATCTGTAAATCACTGTATAGCAATATAGCATCATGGAATCAGCCCCGTCCTCTTGCCACTGACATTCAGTTCCACTGCTAAACTGTCATCATATTCTTCTTCTATAGTTCTTTGTGATTGAGAATGGCTTGCTTCCACTCCAGTTATGTGCGTTTTGAAGTGACCGATGGGAGCAATAAAGGAACTGCAGACTATTCTACAGATGGGGCAGTAGAGTTCTGATGAGGCTAGCAGATGGATAGCATAGATTGTTCTCCCCCCTCTGCCACTAAAGTTTAGCTTCTGTGTGATCCAGACTGCATGGATCTGAGGATTTCAATGACATCCTGAAGACTTTTCTTCACTTTGAGTGGTCACGGGCTAGGGATTCTCAATAGTTGGGGCTACAATGGCGTTTGTCTTGAAGAAGGCTTTGAGCACATCCTTAACGCTGTTACTCTGTCTGTATTAGAACTTGGTAAGGAAGGCAAATACAAAATTAGCATTCATTTTGAGAGTACTAGAATTTAAAAACAAGGATGTAATGCTGAGTTATTATAAGGCATTGGTCAGACTGCACTTGGAACATTGTGAGCAGTTTTGGCCACCTTAGATAAGAAAGGATGTGCTGGCATGGCAAGGATCCAGAGGTGGTTCAACAGAAGATGCCAGAAATGGAAGTCTTAACATATGAGAAGGGTGTGATGGCTCTGGGCCTACACTTGCTGGAGTTTAGAAAAATGGGGGGAGGATCTTATTGAAACTTATTAAATATGGAAAGGCCAAGATAAAGTGGACACAGAGAGGATGTTTCCTATACTGGAGAGTCTACAACTAGAGGGCACAGCCTCAATAGAAGAATGTCTCTTTAGGAGAGAGAAGAGGAGGAATTTACATAGCCAGAGGGTGGTGAATCTGTGGAATTCATTGCCACAGATAGCCATTGAGGCCAAGCCATTGGATGTATTTAAAGTGGAGATTGTTGGGTTCTAGCCTTGTAAGGGTATCAAAGGTTACGGGGAGAGGACAGGAGAATGGGGTTGAAAGAGATAATAAATTGGTCAGGACGGAATGGCGGAGCAGACTCAAGTTGCTGGTGGCCTAATTCTATTCCTACGACTTATGGTCTGATGGTCTCATGGAACAGTTTGTTTTTGGAAAGTGGTGCTAAAGTGAACAAAGTGGTCTGCCTAGAAGAGTCAACTGAATGTAAATGGGAGCTTAACACTGGAAACTTTGGTCTGAAAGAGGACGTTGACATTGGTATGTTTATGGTTCTAGTCGACATAAGGATTTTGCAGAAACAGCATTGGTGATATCTTTTCAGTACCTGATGCAAATGGTCTATAACTCAAGCCATATGGAAGGCAGGGAACACTGGTACCAGACTTCTGTGCCAGTTCTGAGATCTTGATCTTCCAAACCATTTTTCTCAATAGGCCGAAGGCTATATTGGCACGTTGAAGTCAAAAGGAATTGCATTGCATCACTGACGTCTACCTTCACTGAGACATGGCTCTCAAGAGGTAATAAGAAGTCCACGTTTCCCAAGGTTTTGGCATGATTCTTTACTGTTAGAGAGGGTGTATTACAGCTCTGGTTAGGTTGGTAGAGGGCTGCTGTCATGCAGATGTTGAATGAAAGACACATCCCCCTTATGTTTAATTGAGTAAATTGATTATGACTTGGAGATTAACTGTTATGTACGTGAGGTAAAGAGGAGAAATGAGAAAGCAAGAACCAGAACTCTCATAGGAGGAAAGGACTTTGGTTTTCCAGGATTACTAGATGTCAAAACCAGAGAATTCATGGGAGATGACCAGAAGCTGGAAAGAAGATATGGGTCTTGAGAACTTAAACAAAAGAGTGGCAGTTGAAGAAGTCTAGAAATGGAAGCCTGAGTGGCTGAAGGTTCAGTTAACTAATGACGAGGTGAATAACTTGCACGGATCCGCTGACTGTGAGGGATATAAGAGCCTTGTTTCTTCAATGCAAGATACAACTTTGATGGAAGGTAACAATATGATACAACTTAAAGATAACAATGAGGATTTAAAATACTATTTTATCAGAGTTTAGGGATTCAGTTTGGAATGAAGGGCATTACTGCAGAGCAGCAAGTATAATATGGACAAAAAGGCAAATTTAGGCCTGGATGAATATTCTGTTTTGATTAATTGTTGCATGCTCCCCATTTCAATCACGAATCAGGAAAATGGAAAAAAGGAATGGTTTTCTGCGACAACTGGCTCAACGTAATTTTACTACCTCTTTGACTTATGATTCAACTATTGGAAACACTGAGGATGGGGATTTCTCTCCTGAAAAGGTAGTACATTATGCCTTGAAAACTGAATGGTACATTTTGTGTGCCTGAACATGTACGGATTAGACCTTTCATTTTATTGTATATTGTGGGTGCACAAGTGCAGAGTTTCCGTTGGGTTAGGTCATTTGCTCCACATACCTTCAGGGTAGATCATCTGCCTCATTATTCTTACAGAGTTTAAGATGCTGTGAGGAACAGACCAAAATGAGGAGCCCAAACGTGTGGATAATTTGAAAATATAATTGAAAAGATTTTAAAACTAAAAAAAAATCAATAGCACATTATGAACTGCAACATTCATGTTCATTTTGTAGTTTAATATGAAGACACAAGCAGATTGGGGATTTTGGGACAATCTGCGTGGACTAATTATTAGATCATAAAGAGGGCAAAATTTAAATTCATTTTGATCACAATATATATAGCCCCTTGGAGGTTTTCTAAAGAAAATTAACATTTAAATGATTTTCTATATACATTTGGAGCCTAGCAGTAAAAGCATTAATGAAATAGTGTTGATTTTGAAAGAGAAAGAAACTTGTGCCTGTTAAACCAAAATGCTCAGAATTTGCAGCAGTTGGAGTAACCTGAAGAAGCATTGTTTTTTATTAACCCGTATTTATTTTGGTTGGCTATCCATAATTTCTATTTAAATTTTGAAATAGTAATCTTTTCAATGTTTAAGCATTCTTAATTTTGTATACTTCCAGCTTGTCTTTTTATTTCATTGTCTTCCTCTATCGCATTTTCACCCACTCTGGAAAAGCACCAAGAATTAAGACTGTGTAGTCTCAATTTATTCTGGGCCTTCATTTATTGGTTGCGTGTTGCCTTAGAGTTGATTGCATTGAAAGCTATAATGAAGAACTGTGTACTTTTTTATGTCAGCTCCTCAATTTTTAATTAAATCATGATGTCGTTTTAAACTTCAAACTTTTCAATGCTGGTAAAGGTGTATTAGACAAGTAATGTTTGGTTAGCCAAAGAAAAATAGCATGAGGACTCCCTGTTGCAATTGTCTATTTTGTACAATAGTCCAGGGTTTGCAAGTTTAACATGGTTCACTTCTGCTCTGGGATCAGGACATGCGTGCATCATTAATATTGTAAGACAATTACATGCATTTGCATTCATAATCTCATGCTGTATTCTTTCCTGGATGTTAATAGGGATGGAGGACATGCCCCTACAGGCTCCCACTTATTGCATGTTCTTCCTTTCAATTGTTTCACCATCAAGCCATGTACATAAATAATAGGATATTTCTGGATTTTTTTCGGGGGCTCAGAGGTTTGTTAGGATTTGCATAAAGGTGCCCAGATTAGGGTTGGTCAGTCAAGTGGTGTGTTGTGTTAGTCAAAGTTGTTTAAAAGGGAACTATCACAAACTGATGCTGGGATACGTTGAAGCTTATGATATAGTGATGGTTGTCATGTCACAGATGGAGTTACAACAGTGAAGGGCCTGAGAAAGACATGCCCTAGACTAGGCAGCACCTACTATTACGAGGAGGTGAACAGGAGTGAGATAGATCAGCTGGCTGAGTGGTGTTGCAACAACAACCTTGTACTCATAATCAGATCAACAGACCAAGGAATTCATTGTGAAATCTGGAAAGGGTAAATTGGGAGAACAACCATCAGTCCTCACTCAGGGGTTGAGCGAGGCTCAGCAGGTTTATATTCCCAGCATCACCATTTCAGGGAATCTATCCTCAACACATTTATTCCAACACATTGATGCAATTATGAAGAAGATATACCAGTGACTCTAGTTCATCAGGAGTTTGAGGAGATTTGGTCTGTCACCAGAGTCTTTCAAATTTCTATAGATATAGAGGGGAGAGCATTCGGACTGGTTGTGTCACAGTCTGTAATGGAACCTCCAGTGCAGAAGATCACCAATGGCAGCAGAGGGTTGTAGAGTAAGCCCGCTCGATCATGGGCACAAGCCTCTCCATATCTTCAAGATGCAGTTCCTCAAGAAGGTAGCATCAATCATTAAGGACCTTCACCATCCAGAATATGCCCTTTTGCTTTACTACCGTCAGGGAAGAGTACAGGAGCCTAAAAGCCCACTTTCAATGATTCTGAAACAGCTTCTTCACCTATACCATCAGATTTCTGAACTCTCCATGAATCCATTCAATTTATAGTAATTCTATCTTCTTGCACTGTACTGCTGTCACAAAACAACAAATTTCATATCATATAAGACAAAGATAACAAATTTGATACCAATTCTGATTTTCTTCTGGAATTTTTGAAAAAGACCTCACATTTATGAGAAAGTAATTCCTGTCTAAGGGATCTGTGCCATTTGCAAGTCACATATGCAATTGATTTTCTCAGAAGTGACATCTGAACTTGATAAGAACACCATTGTGCTTAATAAGGAACCCCGCACATCAAAGGCTAGCAATTTTGTGTGCTACGCTGAAAATACATTTAGCAAGATGTTTTGGAATCAATTTGTTGATAAAATTTTATTGACTAGTGTGCAGACACAAATGACCATGAAAATAGGGGCTGCTGGGAATGTATAGGTTATTGTTTGAAAAGGCATGCATGACTAACACTTGCGTGAATTTTTGGAAGTTAAGATGCGGGTCAGATAGCATCTATGCATAGGGATAAACAGTCAATATTTCAGGCCGAGGCCCTTCATCAGGACTGGAGATCTTCTCTTTAAAAAACAGTTTAAAGTCATTTCCCATGTTTTGTGAAGTGCCTGTTCACACAGGATATGCTCTATTCTTCCAGGATAGAATTTTTTTCAGGTATGTTCATCTTCTCTCTTGATATAGTCTTTGATTATTTCCAAGTAGCAGTCCATCATCGTCATTTCTTCATTCTGTTGTTGTAATGTGCTCTATGGCTCCTTAGACTTCTTTCTAATCTCCTCTCCTGATCTTTTACTTACAATTCTCCAGGGATTCAACAGTGAATAGGAGAGAGAACCACCAATGGCATATTGTAGATGCCCCAAAAATCATCATTGCATGAAGAGTGTGCATGACTGTATAATGAGTAGGCAGCTGTCGATCCCAGGGGATCATGGGTTTGCACCACTGGTGGACTGTGTCCACTCCAGGATGCAAGCCTGGCTGGAAGATTTGAAGAACTAGCTGTTGCCCATGCAGCGGGTTCCCCCTCTCCACTTCACTGAAGTAGTCCAAGGGAAGGGAAGGCAACGATATAGCTTGGCACCAGTTTCTTCACAGAGGTTGCCAGAGTGAAGTTGTCAACAATATCAAACTGCCTATGGATCCCGGCCTCTGATTTCTTCCTTGGGATTTACTCCCGAAACCTTTCCCATGAGTGGGTATGGCCACAAGGCAGCAAAGGTTTAAAGTCAGAGTTTTCCTTCTCTTAGGTGGGCTGCCGCCCAAGGCTGACAAGCTCCACCTCCCCACCTGTATATCTGGATGTAATATGCATATGCTTAAAGTGGCCAGATTCAAATTATTGCCTACGCACTTGCTTCCAGCCCCTCGATCACCTCTCCACACTCTCCCCATGATCTTTTCCTTGGCATCTTTTCACTGACACCCTGGTCTTCTCCCCTTTCCCCTTCACACCTTTTACCACTCTACTTCCAGTTTCATCCTTAATCTGCCAATATCTTCCCCACCCACACTCTTCTCCCCAAGTGTCTCCAGTCTTTTCCCTCCTTATTTTGATCTTCTCCTCTTATCTTTCCCTTATCCTAGAGATCTTCAAATCCCCACATTCTTTCCACAATCATCTCCCTTCTACACATCCTCCCCTGACATGATCCATTCACAAATCTGCTGATCTTTTGCAACAAAACAAAAAGTACTGGAGGATCTGAACATTTCAAGCAGAATCTCTGGGGGAAATGGAATTGTTGACAATTGGGCTGAAGGTATCATGAACAGTGAGTCCTAATGTGGGTCTCAACCAAATTGTTGATGAATCCATTCTCCCCAACAAATGCTGCTGAACCCAATGAGTTCCTCCAGTTGTTGGTGTTTTGCTGCAGATCCCTGTGTCGTTGCTGATTAACCAAACTCAGAGCACACACACATTTACTCCCCAGTCACACTTTATTTTACTTGTGCACAAGGAGAACAGCATGGCCCCTGTCACCTACACTGATCTGAGGACAAGACCGAAAAGTGCTACTTTTATACAGAATTGGCTTATCAGTTATAGACATTTGAAAAATTCTATGTTTGAATTTGAGGTCAATCACCATTCGTATAGAGTTGTTAAAAGTCAATTGAAACTACAGGCGGACAACAGATGATACCTTGAAGTTAGTAAAGGAATTGCCCCTTAGTTGTTGGGTGTGTTTCACTTCCTTCTGTCTGTCTCTGGCACCCCCTACTAGGTGAAGGGGAGCTATGTTCTTCAAATATCTTTCAAGAAAAGATCTCACTTCAGAGGCCCCACTTGTCTGGGTTGAACACACATACTGCTCCAGTCTATCCTTGGCTGGAAAGTTGTTATTAACCCTTGCCTTACCACAACTCCTACACCAGCATCCATAGTCTCCTGTCCCTTTCTCATGATTTTCTCTATGATTTTCTGTTCCTCAGTCATTTCCAGATTGCCCCTCAGGTTTCTTTCTATTCTGCGACCTTGTGATGTCAGACTCGGAGGCTAACATTAAAGCATCTTTCACATGATGAATCCTCACAAGGCATCAGGTCCTGACAGTATACCTGGTCAAGTACTAAAAATCTGTTCATAATGCCCATCTTCTACCTCTCACTTCTGTGGTCTGAGGCTCCCATCTGCTTCCAGGTGGCATTAATGGTATCATTCTGAAGCATCTACATCCTTTGTAATGAAGGGCTTTGAGAAGTTGGTTATAGCTTGAATCATCTCCTCTCTCAGCCAGGACCTGGACCTGCAAAAATTTGCCTATCATTACAATAAGTCAACAGATGACACTACCTCATTGGCTCTCCACTTTGCTTGAGACTACCTGGACAGTGGAATACAATTGTCAGATTGATGTTTATTGACTGCAGCTCAGCCTTTAACACTTTTTTTCCTTCAAAGCTTATCATCAAATTCCAAGACTTGGGTCTTTGTACTTTTTCAATCTCAGTTTAATGCACTTAAGGTCCAGTTTTCTTGTTGTTTGTAGTACTTGAGCCAAACAAACCAAACATGGCCAATCTTCCCAGCTATGATTATATTCTTATATACCGTATGTAGTCATTGACATATAAAAAAATCTTTTGTATAGATTTGAGAGGGAAGCTTGCAAATCTTACATAGTTTGTCATTTATGCAGGTTAATTAAGCTAAAGTGGTAGGGATACTAAATGCCTTTTGGCGGAGTGGCCAGGCTCTGCATTATTACAGAACAAAATGAGGACAATCAACCTATGAACTCCATGACAACTTCCCATTAGTCCTACTACCTTTCCTTATTTCCCTTTAATCATGCAACATGTTCTGTCACACATTAATCCTCATTTATTCTTTGCGGATTTCGGGATGAAAGGTCCCAAATTCGAATCCAGCCGGCTCCCCTGCACGCTTTCCATCCGTGCTGGGTTACGAGCTGGTGATCTCTTTGGAAACTCAGCCGGCAGAAGGCAATGGCAAACTGCTGCTGTAACTTGCCTTGTACGCGGTTCCCCACTACGTCAGAGAGGCGTGGAGGGAAATTGTCCGCTAACCGGAGAAACTTCGGATGTGACGTACCTTTCCTTTTCCATTCCTTTGCCACTTACCTACACTGAAGGGTATTTTACTGCAGAACAACACTAACCAGATATGGGAGGAAGTGGAAGCACCTGGGGAAAACCTGAGCAATTCTTAATATTAAAATTAAGGGTAGTTTAATGCACTTGTTAGATTTCAAATTGATCACAGAAAAATGCTACATAATTTATAAAATAGTCTAACAAAAATATCCACATAATGATATAAAGCCCTGGTGAAAGTGACCTGTTTTCTGTGAAGCTTGTCCCACACCTCATCCCACATCCAACTCACTTTCTGACTAAATGTTAATAGACACTCTGCTTTATTTCAGTGGTTGACAATTTGCAGATACAGTTGGGTATTTTAAGAGACTCTTAGATAGGTAGATGGAGCTTAGGAAAATAGAGGTCTATGTGGTACAGAATTTCTAGGCAGGTTCTAGAGTAGGTTACATGGTCGGCACAACATTGTGGGCTGAAGGGGCTGTAATGTGCTGCAGATTTCTATGTTTCCCCGTAACTACTTGTGCTTCACTTTTTCAGACCAATTAACAGCACAAAATATATAAATCTAACAGTTGTAATGTAGAATACACCCCCATTGACTTACAGAGGCAAAAATTAAAATAAAAGCACTCAGGCAAAGAAGGAAATATTGGAACTGGTGAAGAACAGCTTGGTCAAAGTGATCATAGTATTAGTCTATAGTATTAGTAATAGTCTACTGGCTTGATATACTACAAATGCAATTGCTGAAAGTAAAGTCATTGTTACAAATTGTTTTGAGCATTTAGAGAGGTATATGTATTTTCCCAGCATGGTCAGAACTTCCTTTTAATTCGTAGGAGTTTTAACCAGCTAAGTTTTATTTTATACCAGGCTTACTTATATTTCTCTCTTGCTTCTCCCCACCCAGCATCTATTTTTTCTTGTTCTATCTCCCTGACAGGTTTCCCTTTGGGTTAATGATTGCTGCTGTTCTATTTACAATTTCTGAATATTTCCTTATAACATAGATGGAGGTCATTCACTCCATTGAGTCTAGAACAATTCTTTAATCCCATTCCTCCATTTATTTTCCTGTTGCCTGTTCTCCTTCAAATGCCCATCTGCTCCTTCCTGACTCTGCAACACCCACCCATACTAGAGTAACATGCAGTAGTCAATTAACCCACCAGCCAGTGCAATTTTAGGAAGTGGGAGGAAACGGAAAAACCCAGAGGGAAATCCACACAATGACAGGGAGTACATGCAGCTCCATATTGCAGAGATTTTAAAAAGATAAATTATCCGTAGTTTTGTTTATGCCTTCTGAAACTGCATCATCGAAAACCCTGAAGCTTGTACTTGTTATCCTGGTTTCAGATTTAAAAGACTTTTTGCTCTAATTTTTCAATTAACATGGACGTTCATTGCACGAGAATGTCCCAAAACATGATAAAATCAATGAGATAATACTTACTTTCATCAGTCAGGGTTTTGGGTGCAAAAGTTGGGAAGTCATATTGCAGCTATATAAACTTAGATTAGATCACGTTTGGAGTATTAGTTTTGATTATCATATTACTGGAATTATATGGAGGCTTTGGAGAGGGTGTAGAAGAGGATGTTGCCTGAATTGGAGAGCTTTAGCTGTAAGGAGAGGTTAAACAGATTTGAATTGTTTTCTTTGGAGCATTGAAGGATGGGGTACAATCCGATGGAAGCGTAGAAAATTATGAGAGATAGATACGTTAGACAATCTGAGTGTTTTTGTCAGAATGGAAATATCAAATACCACAGGGTATAGGTTAAAAGTACAAGGAGAAAAGCTTAAAGAAAATGTGTGAGGCAAATATTTTACACAGAGAGTAGTGGGTGACTGGAATGCTGGAAGGTTGAGAAGGTAATCAGACAGACACATGAAGACGCAGGGAATAGAGGTCTGGACCACGTGCAGGCAGATGGAGCAATCAGATTGGAATTATGATAGGCAGAAGGGCCTTTCCTATGCTGTTCTGTTCAATGTTCTATTTTGAAGTGGTGTACTTGTGTAAGGTAAGAAATGCAGCAGCCAATTTACAATCAGAATCAGAATCAGGTTTAATATCATTGGCATATGTGATGAAAGTTGATGTCTTGTGGTAGCAGGATAGTGCAATGCATAATAAAAACACTATAAATTACAAACTACTCATTGATAGCTGGCAAGAAATAAGCAGTAACACAATTCAGAAATGCTTTCCTTATTGCAGTTTCAAGCATTCAGACCTAGCCGTCTGATTCCTAAATGGACATTGAATCTTTGGACACTACCTCACTTTATTTTAATATACAGTATTTCTGTTTTTGCACATTTTTTAAATCTATTCAATATATGTATACTGTTATTGTTTTACTTGTTTATTTATTATTATTATTTTTCTCTCTGCTAGATTATGTATTGCATTGAACTGCTGTTGCTGTTAACAAATTTCATGTCACATGCTGGTGATAATAAACCTGATTCTGATTCTGAAACAGCTGGGATTGAAAATGAAATGATTTCACGACTTCAACAAGTTAGGATCTACAAAGCAACATCCAAATTCTGGAGGAACCCAGCAGGCCAGGCAGCATCTATGGGAAAGAGTACAGTCGACATTTTGGGCCAAGACCCTTCATCAGGACCGCAGAAAAAAAGATGAGGAGTCAGAGTTAGAAGGTGGGGGGAGGGGAGAAAGAAACACAAAATGATAGGTGAAACTGGGAGGGGGTAGGAGTGAAGTAAAGAGCTGAGAACACACATCAAAGTTGCTGGTGAACGCAGCAGGCCAAGCAGCATCTATAGGAAGAGGCGCAGTCGACGTTTCAGGCCGAGACCCTTCGTCAGGACTAACTGAAGGAAGAGTGAGTAAGGGATTTGAAAGCTGGAGGGGGAGGGGGAGATGCAAAATGATAGGAGAAGACAGGAGGGGGAGGGATAGAGCCGAGAGCTGGACAGGTGATAGGCAAAAGGGGATACGAGAGGATCATGGGACAGGAGGTCCGGGAAGAAAGACGGGGGGGGGGGTGACCCAGAGGATGGGCAAAAGGTATATTCAGAGGGACAGAGGGAGAAAAAGGAGAGTGAGAGAAAGAATGTGTGCATAAAAATGAGTAACAGATGGGGTACGAGGGGGAGATGGGGCCTAGCGGAAGTTAGAGAAGTCAATGTTCATGCCATCAGGTTGGAGGCTACCCAGACGGAATATAAGGTGTTGTTCCTCCAACCTGAGTGTGGCTTCATCTTTACAGTAGAGGAGGCCGTGGATAGACATGTCAGAATGGGAATGGGATGTGGAATTAAAATGTGTGGCCACTGGGAGATCCTGCTTTCTCTGGCGGACAGAGCGTAGATGTTCAGCAAAGCGGTCTCCCAGTCTGCGTCGGGTCTCACCAATATATAAAAGGCCACATCGGGAGCACTGGACGCAGTATATCACCCCAGTCGACTCACAGGTGAAGTGATGCCTCACGTGGAAGGACTGTTTGGGGCCCTGAATGGTGGTAAGGGAGGAAGTGTAAGGGCATGTGTAGCACTTGTTCCGCTTACACGGATAAGTGCCAGGAGGGAGATCAGTGGGGAGGGATGGGGGGGACAAATGGACAAGGGAGTTGTGTAGGGAGCGATCCCTGCGGAATGCAGAGAGGGGGGGAGGGAAAGATGTGCTTAGTGGTGGGATCCCATTGGAGGTGGCGGAAGTTACGGAGAATTCCGGAAGTTCCGCTAGGCCCCACCTCCCCCTCGTACCCCATCTGTTACTCATTTTTATGCACACATTCTTTCTCTCACTCTCCTTTTTCTCCCTCTGTCCCTCTGAATATACCTCTTGCCCATCCTCTGGGTCACCCCCCCCCGTCTTTCTTCCCGGACCTCCTGTCCCACGATCCTCTCGTATCCCCTTTTGCCTATCACCTGTCCAGCTCTCGGCTCTATCCCTCCCCCTCCTGTCTTCTCCTATCATTTTGCATCTCCCCCTCCCCCTCCAGCTTTCAAATCCCTTACTCACTCTTCCTTCAGTTAGTCCTGACGAAGGGTCTCGGCCTGAAACGTCGACTGCGCCTCTTCCTATAGATGCTGCTTGGCCTGCTGCGTTCACCAGCAACTTTGATGTGTGTTGCTTGAATTTCCAGCATCTGCAGAATTCCTGTTGTTTGCGTAAAGAGCTGGGAAGTTGATTGGTGAAAGAAATTCAGGGCTGGAGAAGGGGGAATCTATTAGGAGAGGACAGAAGGCCATGGAAGAAAGAAAAGTGGGAGGAGCACCAGAGAGAGGTGATAGGCAGGTAAGAAGATAAGGTAAGAGAGGAAAATGGGGATGCGGAATGGTGAAGGGGGGCATTACCAGCAGTTATAGAACTTAATGTTTATGCCATTAAGTTGGAGGCTAAACCAGACAGAATATAAAGTGTGTCTCCTCCAACCTGAGTGTGGCCTCATCACGACAGTAGAGCAACCACCAGTGGTATAGGTAGTGTTCTAATTTGTTCTGAATTTCATTTAAATCCATAAGTTGTCACTCAGTTAGATGGTAGTTTGTCATTCTTTTACCTTTTTTACTATTTCCATAAAACTTCAACTAACTGGACCAAAGTGTTCTGATCCTGATGTGTCCTAATTTACTGGGATGCACTGTGTATATGCGGAAGAGGGGAAGGAGCTGTTCCTTATACACTGAGTATTTGTCTTCATGCTTCTACACCTCATCCTTGATGCGTAAAGAGGGCATGTCCTGTGTGATGGGGGTCCTGAGTGATGGATGCTGCCGTCCTGAGGCATCACCTTTTGAAAATGTCTCTGTGATTCTGACCAGTTGTATGATGTTGAAAAAAGGATTATCATTGGCCTGTGCGCCTTGGGTAATTTTTCTACTCTTGTTAAAAGTATTGTCATTGTATCTCTTACATCCAATGGAGAGAGTAGAAAGTGCCCTATTTTAACACCAGTTCTAAAGGACTGTGCCTCTGCCATCACAATTACCTGAAATATCAGTTCAGGCTTTATGTAGCTTTCTCTGGAATGAGGTGATGGACTCTGAGACCAGCTATGTTTGAATGCTGAGAATTTATATCTAGAACATCTCCCTTCACCTATGTATCTCCATTGCCCTTTTGAACTTTTGAGCAAGTCGGTGAGTCTGTAGTTTAATGCCTAGAGCTCAAGGTCCCGTCATTAGTTAGGCCTGATGCTAGTAGTCTTGTAATTGGTTATCAAAGATTTAAGCCTGAAGGTCAATTGGAAGTCTGGATGTTGAAACCAGATGGCTGAAGCCCTGAATCTATGAGTCTGAGAGTCCATTGGGGAAGTTAAAGTCCCGTTACCTGCAAGTCCACAAGTCCATTGGAGGTTGGAGGTGCTGGAGGCCTGGAGGCTTGTGCTAGGGTTGGAGGTCTATCTGTATGCGTGAGGTATAAGTGGGTTGGTGGAAGAGTGAAAAGAGGCTTGTTTTGTTGCTTGTTGTGTTCTGTGTTGTTCTGCCAAGCATTGTGGGGATGCTATGATGATACTGGTATGCATGACGACACTTGCAGGCTGCCCCAGCACATCCCTAGTTTGCATTGTTTTTGAACATAAATAGCACTCTTCACTGCGTGTTTCTTTGTACATGTATTAAATAGATGAATGTGAATCTGAACTCTCTTCCTTTCTCTTGCCATTGTCCACTTTGCTCTCTCTCTCTTAAAATTGACTCACAAATCTATTGCACTAAGAGGATCTAACTAAATTTTGCTTTAAAATATGTTTTGATTATTTTCCCCAATCCTTCCTTCTCAACTCTGTAATCACTTAAACTATTGGGAAGAAGTCTGGGGCATCTTCTACAAAACACTGTAAAGCTGTACAGAAATGCTTCATTGTTGGTTTCATTTATATAAAAAACAGGATAGGTGTTCATTTGAAGGAACTTCCTCTGAAAACCTCAAGCATGAGAATTACACATTTTGTTAACAGCTTGAGTGATATATCATTTCTGCTTGTATTTCAATATGAATGTAGAAACAATAAAGAAGCTGCTACATGTGTAGGTCTTAAAATATTACAGTGAGAGAAAATTTTTGGCAGAAGTGCAGAATAAAAACACAATGGATCAAATTCCAATTGGGCACCATGTCCAAATCCTCATCATGATCGAGACTATTATTTCACATTATGTGGTATATCTAATATACCTTGATATGTGCTGTACTCACCACATACCTCCATTTCCTCTTACGGTGGAAAAATAGATCTTAAGTATCGTAATGATGCATAATTGGACAAACAAATGTTATGATATGAAATCTAGTGTTGTGACACATCATGGGGAGAGAGTGGCAAAGTGTTGAGCACTGTTGTCCACAGTTCCAGTGACCCAGGTTCAGTCCTGACATTGGCTGCTCTCTGTATGTGGTTTACACGTTCTTTTTGTGACTGTATTGGTTTCCTTTACCTGTTTACACTTTCCTCCTATGTGCCAGAGCCTTTGGTAGGTTAGTAGGTTAATTGGCCACTTTAATTTTCTATAGTACGGTTGCAAGAATTGGGGAGATGATGGGACGTGAGAGATGAAGAAACTACGATTAGATGGGTGCTTGATGGTTGGTGTGTACATGGTGGGAAAGAATGTTTCTGTGCTATATGACTGTCTTTATAGTCTTTTTTTCAAGTGCTTATACCAAAAATTAACAGACTGTAAACAAAATAAAGAAATAGGAATCAAAAATAGGTGTTTGTATTAAGTTTAAGTTCAAGTTGAATGTCATCTAAACCATCCATATGTATAATGCCAAATGAAACCACATTCCTTCAGACCAAGGTGCACAACCCAGCAGGTATAACTAATGCACAACACATGAAGTAACATTACCACAGATAAATTCACAGTTATTAGGTGAATTACGTTTCAAGTTAAAACAAAACAGTATAACACTACTGGTGTTTCATACAGTATGTACTGAGACCTGGGTGGTGGCAGGGAGTTCAGTAGTCTTGTGTCCTGGGGAAGATGCTCTTTCCAATCCTAACAGTCCTTGTCCTAATGCCACGGTACCTTCTGCCTGCTTAACTGCATTCGATGACCTATATGAATAAAGTATACAATTTACAGTAGTTCTCAAAGCTTCCTTGAAAAATATAACCCTCTCATTATCTCATGGGAATCTCTTGTCCATCATAGCTCAAACTTGTGAATTAGCATTCAAGATGGCCTTGCGAACGTCAAGCCCAGTTGTTGTGAGCCCAGTATGAACATTAGAGGCAGTGCTCCACCTCCCACATTATCTACTTGTCTGATCTATCAAGCACTTCCTGGTCCACTTGTAGCAGTTTGTGGGTTCCATATTCACCTCATCAATCATCGGAGAAACCTCAGAACTTTAATAGAAATAACTTGCCCACAATCCTAAAGAACTGTTTAAGAGTAGATACCAGGAGGCCTCTTTCCTGTAATTTCTTCTGTTTCTTGCAAATGAACGTAATTTCAATTGCTCCCTTCCTTTCCAGTCCTGATAAAGGGTCTCAGGCCAAAACATTGACTGGTTATTTACCTCCATCGATGCTGCCTGACTTGCTGATTTCCTCCAGCAGTTTTTATGTGTTGCTCAAGTTTCAATTGCCATCCACATGTATCAAACAATTTTAAAATTAATTCAATCTTCAGCTTCTCTCCAAAGAAAAGTTTGCTTATGCCTTGATTAACTTATAACAATGCTCTGGACAATTTCATTTTCTTAAGATTACTTAATCTAAATTTCAATACCTCCCCATTGTTCAATTACTGTGATCAGTATCCTTTAGCTTCCATCTTACCCAGCAGTGAGTAAAAGAGTCGAACTAATTAAAGAAATTGTATGGGTTAATTAAACAAGATTAACTCAAGCATGTTTGAGTGGATGCATGATTCTAAATCCCAACAACAAAAAAGATGGAGAAGTCTGTGCCACTTGATGTTTACAACAGAACTAATAATTAGGTATTGAATGGCATATTAATTAAGCATGCATGCAAGTTACACAATAGCAAATTAAGTGCCTATTTTATACTCTGTCTTAACTTCATTTCTGTTAAATTGGGTGGATAACCAGATATCGATATAATAATGTCTCTTCTGCACTCCTGCTCAATTTGAATCTTGTCCATTGCATTGAGAAGTCCCAAAGTGAATCAGACAGATTTGATCGAAGCAAAATGGTCACTAGGTATATAAGAGAGTAGCAAAAAGATTACTTAATGGGATAGGAATTAAGAATGGTCATAAATGATAGAGGTGATGTGGAGTTAGAATCCCAAATGTGTGGCTGATTTCCACTGCTAATGGTGATGAAAGGAGGAGGAGATACATTAAGAAAGAAGTTCTGAGGAATGTGATGGACTTTGGAAGGTTACAGTGATGGGAATTTGTCCCATAAGGAAGGAATTTCAACTTGAAGATTGGGGGAACAGCATGATTGACAGTAATATATGTCAGCAAGGACTGGGAGAATGAGAAATAGAACAAAATAAGTGCAGCAGAGCTTTGGATGAACTGAAGAAGTCTGACGATTGTTTAGGCGAGGAAATGAGAAATAAGTGGAATAGTGAAGTTTTGAGATGGCAAAGGAAATGGAAAAGATTTGCATAGCAGACATAATGTGTCAGATATAGAGTAATGTGCGAACAAGTGCTCTCTGTTGGAGAGTGTATCAATCAATTTACTCAGATTGAATGGTTTTAAAAATTTAATCCCTCCCAATAGAATTGATGGGAAGGCTGATGGAATGGCTGGGGAGATTGATAAAGTATTTGAGGTGGTAGAACGGATGGAGAAGCAGATAGAATAAATGAGGAGGTTGATGGAATGGATGAGAAAGATGACAAAGTGGATAGGACTGGTGATAGAATGAACAGGTACACTGACTGGGTAGTCAGGAATGAAGTTTGCCAGTAAATCTTTGGGATTGTGGTTGCGGGACTTCTGACATTATTAAATTAACTAACTGTAGTCCATCCGGCAGTGAATATGGGTGGAAATGAAATCATCTAAGGAAAACCCACATGGGATGAGTGGATTGCAACCATGCAAGTGAAAGAATGATTAAGAGGGGTGAGCACTTCTTCATTTTTGTAGTCCCATTACAGAGTGGAGCCACTATGTGAAGAGCCCTGTGCAAGTCCCACGTGTCAGAGGGGACTCTCCTGCTCTCTTGGGAAACCAGAGCTTGTTTTCATTTATCCTCGCTATTTGTTCTACCATCTCTCCCTCATGCACTTAACCTTTTCCTTGACTGTCTACCCTATCCCACTATTTTCTACCTTCTCCAATGCAAACTAAAACTACCCAAAAATACTGATCCTAATATAAACATAATATTACAATATTAAATCAATTAACATCACCTGCAATTTACCGTTTAGATTTTAATTAACATAAAAGGGAATGTAATTCTGAGAGACCATATATATGGATAATTTAATAATAATGAGCTTGCAGTACCTGGGATAATATAATTCTGATTGACAGAGAGACATCTTAGTGCTGAAGGAGCATGAACGATATAGCTAAAATGGGAACTTTCCTGTAGAAAGGGGGAAAACCAAGGCTGATTGCACACAACACACACAAAATACTGGAGGAACACAGCAGGCCAGGCAGCATCTAGGAAGAAAGTACAGTCGACGTTTCAGGCCCAGATGCTTTGGCAGGACTGGAATAAAAAAGATGAGGAGTAGATTTAAAAGGTGGGGGAAGTGAGAGAGAAACATAAGGTGATAGGTGAAACCGCGAAGGGAGGGATGAAGTGAAGTTGATTGGTGGAAGAGATACAGGGCTGGAGAAGGGGGGGGGGGAAGTCTGATGGGAGAGGACAGAGGCTATGGAAGAACAATTTTTCCTTTGACTGTAGGCTTGAGGGGTAGCCATGCCAACCGCATGGGCTCCAGCTAATGTCTGCCTCTTCGTTGGCTATGTAGAACAGTCCATGTTCCAAGCCTCCTCTGGTAATACTCTACAACTCTTGCTCCACTACATTGATGACTGCATTCACACACTCATGCTGAGCTCATCAATTTCAACTTCCACCCTGCCCTTAAATTCACTTGGTCCGTTTCTGACACCTTCCTCCCCTTTCTCAATCTCTGGAGACAAACTGTCAACTGACATCTTTTATAAGCTCAGCAATTCCCACGGTTAACTTGGCTACCTCTTACCAGCCTACCTCCTGTAAAAATGCTACTCCCTTTTCTCAGTATCTTGTCTCCACTGCATCTGTTCCCAGGATGCGGCTTTCCTTTCCAGGACATCAAAGATGTCCTCCTTCATCAAAAAACAGGGTTTCCCTTCCTCCACTATTGATGCTGCCCTTACCTGCATCTCCTCCATTTCCGGAACATCCACATTCACCCCATCTTCCCACCGTCTTAACAGTGATAGAGTTCTTCTTGTCCTCTAAGAACATGAGCCTCCACATCCAACACACCATTCTCTGCAACTTCCGCCATCTCCAAAGGGATCCTCCCACTGAAGATATCTTTTACTTCCCCCCACCCTGCTTTCCGCAGGAACCTCTCCATCTGTGATTCCCTTGTCCGTTCATCCCTCCCCACTTGTCCCTGCAAGCGGCCTTAGTCCTACACCTTCAATTTACCTCCTCTCTTCCCTTCATTCAGGGCCCCAAGCAGTCCTTCTGGGCAATGCACCATTTCACCTGAGAATCTTCTGGGGTTGTCTATTGTGTCCGGTGCTCCCTATGTGGATTCCTCTACATTGGTGAGACCCATTGTAAATTGGGGGACCGCTTCATTGAGCATCTCTGCATCTCCGCTCCATCCGAAAAAGTGGTACTTCCTGATGGCCAAACACTTCAATTCCGATATGTCAGTCCATGGTTTCCTCTTGTACCAAGATGAGGCCATCCTCGGAGTAAAGGAGCAACGCCTTATATTCCATTTGGGTAGCCTCCAAACTGATGGCATAAATATCAATTTCCCATTCTGGTAAAAATTTCCCTCCCCTTCCCCACTTCTTCTATTTCTCACTCTGGCCTTTTACCTCTTCTTACCTGCCTATCACTTCTGCCTGAGTCCCCTCCTCCTTCCCTTTCTCCTATGGTCCCTTCTCCTCACCTGTCAGCTTCCTTCTTCTCCAGCCCTGTACCTTTCCCACCCACCTGGCTTCACCTATCACCTTCCAGCTAACCTCCTTCCCCTCCCCCCACCTTTTTATTCTGGAATCTCCCCCTTTCCTTTCCAGTCCTGAAACATCAACCCGAAACATCGATTATTTATTCAATTCCATGAATGTTGTTCGACCAGCATTTTGTATGTGTTGCTTGGGATTTCCAGCATCTGTGGACTTTCTCGTGTTTATAACCTCTTGACCATGTCTGCATGCTTTTATGCATTGAGCATGATTAGATATCTGCATTAACAAGCAGGTGTACAGGTGCACTTAATAAAATGACTACTGAGTGTATTTGCTCACATAACATTATTTTAGAAGCAAATATATTCTGAGAATTATGACCATAGGTTTTGACTTTTTGCTGTTGTAGACAGTATAACTCCCTTTGCCAACCTCCTCAGCCCTGAGTTGACTCTATTATTTACTATTTAAGATTTCTGAACTCCATTAAAATTTCTGATATTTATCTACACGGCCATCTAAATAGTAGCTGAGAAAATTCAATTTTGTTTCAATAAAATATGAGCAGTAAATTCTGTGCAATATTATTTAAAGTTGATTTGGAGTTTTTGTGTTAACATCACCATTTGGTCTGGTTTTAAATAGCATCGGAAATGACTCTACAGTGCAAGAATGAAGGAGTGCTACATTGTTGGAAGCATCTTCATTCACAAGGGATGTCTGAGACACCACCTGCCTGTTTTAATGGCACAGGTTAAAGATCATAAAGGCACTGTTGAGAGAAGTGCAGGAAGTTCTTCTGGTATTCTGGCCAACATGCTTTCCTTAACAGAATGCTGTTTGCTTGCAAAATACTGTTAGTGGTGTGAAGCAGCTTGCAATGTTTGAAGATGGTGAAATACTGCAATATCGATTAAGTGGATAATATTTTGCTTTGAAAACATAAGTCAATGTGTATTTTATTGTGCCATTCTAATAGTATGGCTGTCATATTTATTTGAACAGCTTGATACTGGACCACTTTAATGGACAAATGCTGTGTTAGAAGTTCACACTTGCAGAACAGCACAGAGTGAGTTCTCTACTCCACCTAAGCTATGGGGGAGGTGGTGAATGGAGACCAGGTGCATCTACATATGGCAGGGAGGGGAAAAGCAGACTGTGATTCAATCTGGTCCACTTTTATACACCTCCTAGCAGCTGACTCAACAGTGACATTGACAGAAGCCCAGGAGAATGTCACTTGCTTGCCTGGGGGAAGGTATGCAATGTGGTAGAACTAAAGAAGGAGAGAGGATACATTTTTAAAAGAGCAAGGAGTAAAACAATTTACTGACTGAAGAGCTCTTGACTTAATAATGCACTTATATCACAATTTTGTCATTTTTTTAAGTTCAAAAAGACAAAGGAAATCATATAAGTTTATTAGGTGTTGGTCAATTAATATTGCCTGCAGGTGTGATTCCTCTATTACATGCTCTCTTTTTTCTCCCTCTGAGGGAGGCAGAATATCCTAGCTACAGGAATACGAAAGAACAGAGAAAATAACAGATGGGAAACTGCTGAAGCCCTGAAGTTAAGGAAATGTTAGAATTTATGTTTCATTAGCACAGACTAGAGGTACAATGACTTCAAAATCTGAGTAATCAACTTCAAACCATTCCTCCATAAACTCTCTGTAATGATGTCACAGACTGCTATCCTCTTTTGTAAATGTCAGCCACCAAGGACATGGGATATTGGCAATGAGCATTGAAACTGCCAGCTGCTGCCAGCAACAAAACTGACCACAGACAAAATGAAACCGCATAAATTGAAAACATACACATACCATACATTCAATAAATAACAAAAAATAGAAAGTGGCTTTGACACTCAATTTTGTTCCTTTGTGTTCTGAGGTCATTTATAAATGACTAATTCATCTCAAATTTTTAATGGCTTTTGAAGGCTTTGATTAGCCTATAGCATTTGGTAGTGGTATTTTCTATATTTATAATAAGAAATAATGTAATCATTTTAGATATTTAATGCACATTTAAATGTATATTAATGCACACTACATTATGCAATCAATTATCAATACTCATCTCAAAATATTTTTTAAAATAAAAAATTATATCACATTTCATTTAAGCACAAATAAACCATAAAACTAAATGGACAGAGCTCAAGTAAATCTATGCATTTTCAACATTGTCTGAAAATAATAAGATATAAAATACCTTTTTTACAGATTCTTTGGACATGATAGAATAGATTAAATTTTTTTTTTCAAGAATTTAATGCTGGGAATGAGATAGTATAGAATCATGCTTAAAATAATGAGATGTTGAATGTATTTTCCTGAACCTCTGTTAAAACTCCTGCAGCTTTAAAACTGAGTAAAGAATTTTTGATAAATAGTCATTTACATGGCTTGGCAGAAAAAAATAATGGAGTAGTTCATTAGATAATTGTCCAAGAAAACATAGGAATGTTTATTTCTGATTCTATACAGTTTAATGTTTTCAAATAGACTTTCAGTTTAAGTTTCATACAATGATCTAAAAACAAATGGCTAATCTTCAACCAAGTGGTTATAAGTAAATTTTGGAAAATTCCAGCTAATTGCTAAATATGGTGGTGGCTATATTTGACGAAGTCTGAAAATGAGCACACTTCCACAATACATGATTAACCCACAACCTTTAACGTGGGCTGTTTGCCAATGTTGTGTTGCCTGCTAACTATCGTGATAACACCACCCATCCACCAATATCCACACTACTTATTTATTGGGTACTACGGTCAAAGACCAATATCGTGAGAGGTCAGGACCAGCTCTGATGAAAGATCATCGACCTGAAATATTCGCTCCACAGTTGCTGCCTGATCTGAATCACAATCAAGTTTATTATCACCAGCATGCAACATGAAATTTGTTAACTTAGCAGCAAGGGTTCAATGCAATACATAATCTAGCAGAGAAAAAAATAATAAATAAAATAAAAAATAATATTAAATAAACAAGCTCTAAATATTTTCAACATTTTCTGTTTTTGTTTCAGTTTTCCAGAAACTGTAGTTTCTTTATGGTTTTTATCTCATGAAATTCTTTTTAAACCCAGCCAGTCTCTTAAAGGGGTGGCGCATCATGGAGCTTTCTTGAAAATATGGTGTAAGACTTTCTTGAAGTGGAAAAGATAATTCAAATTGCTTGGATCCGACATTAAGACTCTTGGTGGAGGAGACGAAAAAGAAGTCTGATGCTTTCTTATAGAGGCCCTATTTGCACATGCCAAGAAGTAAGATCTAGCCCTGGAATGCAATGCTCAAGAGTGGCCTGAGGGCCTAGGTTCAGTTCTGCAGGAGTTTAATAAACTCAGAAAAGTGGCTATGTTCAGAGAAGGCATCTTCAATTGCAACATCTTCCAGTCTAAATTATCTAGTAATATTTGATTAATACTAGTAATCCCAGGCAATCAGAACTCATATTGCATGTTCTCCTGCAGCCTTCCACACTTAACACTACTGCCTGGCCCACTCCTGCAACTTATCAGCAGTTATTAAACCATGACCATATATGACACTCACTGACACGCACACCTCTCTCTTGCAGGTCAAGATATAAAGGTCAAGGTGCAAATCAGTAGGAACACAGTTGCTAACGAAGTGGCCAGTTTTGCGGGTGAGTAGCTGAACAGTGGCTGTATATTTACACCTTCTGTTCTCACTCATACTTTCTCTTCAACTCATGCTCTCCGCTGAGTTACAAGTTGTAGATGACCTGCACATTTTACTTTCCCCTTGCTCCACACCACAATCATTTGTGTGTGTCTTTCTCACTTTAGTAACCTAATGAAAATCTACTTACCTAGGCTGGGAAAAACAGCAGGAGATTAAGGCTACCAGTGTGCTGAAGGACAAGACTACTCTAGTTCTGATAGTGAGGAATCAAATGAGGATGTTAATGGTGCATTATCAAGAAGAAAGCCTCCTCCATGTTCCTTGACCTTGAACTCAGAAGTCTAGCAGGCAAGAGTTCAAGGTCAAAGAAAATGGAAGAAATGGGCAGCAACATCCTGAGAGCTGGGAGACTATTGGAAATTGTGACAACATCGATTAGAAAGTTGTGGACCCAACCATGAGGCAGAATCTGATGAGAGATATTGCAGCACCACAGGTGGCTTCCATTTTGGCTCTCAGTGTGTAGAGAGTTTTACAGCAATTTGAACTGCAATAGACTATTAGGAGCCATCGCCCCTGGAGAGTGGCAGGAGATTTATGAAGTATAAACCTCTTGCAGGATGTGCCACCACCACAGACTCAGCCACGGAGTCTGACACCCTCGCAGGCAGACAACTGAACGGGGTCAGGAATCACACTTGTGAATATGCATGCTGCAGCCAATTAGTGTTTCATCAGGGTTGCACTTAACTCCCTTTCCTTCATTTCAGTCATGTTGTCTTGACCAAAGCATAGCAAAGGCAACACTCCCTGCTTACCTTAGTCTATGCTCTGGGAAAGAAGACTGCAATTTAGATTGATGCTGCAAAGGAGTGGTACTAATTTAGTATTAAATTACTACTTCTGAGCCTCAGTGATGGCATTGGATTTTAGTTTGAGAGTTCTAAGTAGTGGACCTTTTGGCCCAGCAGTTTTTTCCCCTTTGGTTCTGTTATTATTAAATTATTATTCTGTTCTTATTAAAACACAGTGAACTGCTCATTCTGCACTGCGTCCCTCCCTCTGCACCTGGGCCATCACCAAACATCATGCCAGGATGGTAGTTCTCATCCTCCCATTCCTCACTATTAGGGTGGTGGCTCTCATCTCCCACCCTTTGCAACTGCTTGAGAGTTAGCCAGTTCAGGCTACTGCCCTCACGCTGAGACAGTGAACTGCACAGCTCTGCCTCCTGGGCTATTGAACATTCTACAAGTTGCTCTTCAGCTTTATCCTGTGAATGTCATGACCCATTGTAGAATAGCATTTAGACAGGTAAAGCCACACAAGGACAAGTACCAAGGTGATGCTTAAGAAAGATCTGTTGATTTCCAAATGTAATATTTCATGAATTGATTTATAGATTGGGAGGCTTTGAATTGTAACTAAGAAGGTTTCTTATGACAGCTTGTATGTGTGCTACCATTGTTTGTATGTTTGTTGCCAGTGTTTACCTGGATGATGCACTGGAATCATTGTCACTAATGGATAATCTTTTCTGTCTAATTGATATCATGTGGTTTGCTGTGATGGCTCAAAGAATCTGAGAATAGCACATTTTTGTAAATATAAATAGCATTTTTGCAGCCTAGAAATCCAAGAAAGAGTTTATAGAGGGTAATAAGAGCATTTTCTCAAGACAATATGTGGTGAATACAATAAAAGGAAATTATAGGATCAATCAATTATTTTGTTGTAAAGGGTGCTTTGGGGAAGAACAAACATAATATCTTAGAAACTCACAGTCATGTTAAGAGGAAGAAACTTAGATTTGAAGCTCAAATTTGGGAGTGGGTGGTGGAGGCTGTTATTCTCAGCATATTCAAATATCTGGATGAGAAGTTAAACTGCCAAGGCATAGAAGGCTACACACCAAGTACTGGCAAGAAGGATTAATATAATTGGCTTGTTAATGGTCAGCATAGGCATGATAAGATGAAATGTATATTCCTGTGCTGCATTACCCTATGGATCTATGGCACTATCAAAAAGGAAGACAGTAACTTAACATTGGAAGCTGGGCAAAAATAATAATGGGAAATAAGAAAGTACCAGAGACATTGAATAAATATTCCACCTCACTTTTCATGGTAGAAAAACATGTACTGCATATGTCCCAAAAATATCAGGAAATCTGGAAACAAATGGAAGGAGAACTAGAGAAATGTCATCAAAGCATTATTACTAATGGAATTGGTGCTGGTCAAACCAATGGAGTTGAAGGCTGGCAAGTCCCCTGGATCCATTGGCATGCATCCCAGACTCTTAAAGGCATTGGTTGTGACCTTCCAAACTTTCCTGGATTCTGGAAAGTTTCCAGCAGATTGAAAAAATACAGACATAACATCATATTCACAAAAGGAAGGAGATAGAAAGCAAGGAGATAGAAAGCAAGAAATAATAGACCTGTTCTAATTGTGAATGTATTGAGATCTTTGATTAAAATGGCACAAAATCATTATGTCCTACAAATAAATAGTCAGAATGATGACAGATTTATTAGAGCAAGAGGGATAATAGGAAATCAGTAGATGTAGAGTATTTGGATTTTCCAACAGAACTTAACAAGTTGCCATATATTATACAGGGTATAGTGTATACCTTGTACAGGCTGCTATGCAGGGGAAGTTCCAGTGACATTGGGGATAATGTTTAAAGCTATAAAGAAGGCTGCTGATTATCTAGAATCAGTGTAAAATTGTAATATGAAACCTTTGGAATACCCAGGATCAATGATAGAGCCTGAGTTGTTTCCAATCTGTATTAATGACTTAGATAAAGAGAGATAATACAACAATGCATAAAATGTGGAAGAATGTTTTGAGGAAGAGTGTCTTGCCATAGGATTTGAGAGTTGATTGAAACTTGTTTGGTATGTGTATGTTGTGCATAAGGTATGATTTTAAAATCCTTGAATTGCACTTCCTGTCATGATTCGCGCTGGTGCTATTGTCACCTCTTTGTCATATTTTGTGTGTGTGATGCTATTCAATAATGTGCATGTTTTCATTAAAAACTTACGATAAATAGACTCAATAAGTCACAAGTTTCATTTCTTATCCCAAATAAAGCACTGAATAAATTACAGCCAGGAACTGGGCATGATATAAAATGACCTTTAAGAGACATTTTTTAGGTTTTAAACACTCCTTTCTCCCAGTCATCTTAAATAGATTGAAAATGGAATTTCCAGCAACATCAGCCACAGACTGAAACAGCTGCACACTGATTCCGTCAGAAGTAGAAAGTTAGATTCATAGACCCAGTGGTCACCTACACCATTTCTGTGTGGAGACATCCATATTCTGAGCTGTAATTATCCAGCTCCACAATTCAGAGGGGTCTCTCCTTCTCTCTTGGGAAACAAAAATTCATTTTCTTTCATCCTCACCATTTCTTTCTCCAACTACCCTCATTTTTTTTGTCATTCACTCTATGTTTTCCCTGATTGTTCACCATGCTCCATTATTTTCTCTCTTATCCTAATGACGGCTGTACATCCATGCAGTGGGCAATGCCCAGATGACATTACTGTTGTTTCTTTCATATGCCTGTGCCTTCTGTGATTGCATAAGTTCAAATCTATTTAAATGGAAGAAAAGCCTGATAATGCTCTCTTAAATCAAGATTGTCCACATTTTCAAATTTCCCAATTCATGATTGGTTTATTGCAACAAGATCCAATTTCTAGGCAAAGGGATATTAAATAAAAATTTGGAATTGTGAAATGTGAAAAGGCAAAACGTGAGATTATGTACTCTGGAAGTCAGAAGAGAAAAGTAGGATATTGTTAAAATAAAGAGAGAGCTGCTGTTTGGAGAGTAATGGGGATCCTCATATGCTAAACACAGAGTGAGTATGCAGGTATGACAGTAGGAGGGAGGACTAATAGTTCCTGCAAATGTAGAGGCCTTTGGGGAGATCATACATGGGCTACTGTATACTGCTTGGAAAGAAAGGATATACCTTCATTTGTGGCATTAATTTTGCATTAATGCTTTAGTATAGGTGGTTACAGGAGGAATGGAGATGGGCTAACTCCTATTGACATCAGTGGATCTGGGATTGAGCGGGTAAACAGCTTTAGGTCTCAGCATCCACATCACCAAGGACCTCATGAGGTCTGTACACCAGCTGTGCGGTTAAAAAGGCACAACAGTGCTTCCTTCACCTCAGATGGTTGAGGAAGTTTGGTATGGGCCCCCAAATCCCTAAGAAATTTCTACAGGGGTACAATTGAGAGCATCCTGACTGGCTGCATCACTGCCTGGTATGGGAACTGTACCTCCCTTAATCGTAGGATTCTGCAGAGAGTGGTGCGGACAGCCCAGCGCATCTGTAGTTGTGAACTTCCCATGATTCAGGACATTTACAAATACAGGTGTGAAAAAAGAGCCTGAAGGATCACTGGGGACCCAAGTCATCCCAGCCACAATCTATTCCAGCTGCTACCATCCGGGAAGCGGTACCACAGCGTAAAAGCCAGGACCAACCGGTTCCAGGACAGCTTCTTCCACCAGGCCATCAGACTGATTAACTCACGCTGATTTGAGTGTATTTCTATGTTACATTGACTGTTCTATTTATTATAAATTATTATAAATAACTATAAATTACATTGCACATTTAAGCAGAGACGTGATGTAAAGATTTTTACTCCTCATGTATGTGAAGGATGTAAGAAATAAAGCCAATTCAAAGGAAAAGCAGTCCAGAAGACATGCTCAATGACTGTGAATGTCCGGGAATATTCTGACGTCATACTCATGTTTCATTCAATCACGGCTTTGACATTGGGTTAAGAGCAGGGTAGCTCAACACTCAGGGGCTCACCTGATGGGGAGCAATTCAAACTGAACAAGCCTGAAAAGAAGACCATGTCTTCACTTCTGAGTCAGGTCAGGCTTCAGTGGAAACTCTGTTGCATCACAAGGTATCAAATTGATACTGCAGGTTTCTAAAGAAGCAGAAAGATCAGCTTTTGTAAAACAATCATTTGGTTGTACCTGGAGGAAACAGTCATTAGCAGCTAATAGTGAATTTTATCCAGCTCATTTTCCCAACAAAATAGGGTCAATTTTTCTCTGCAGACTGCAGATTACTCCAATATATTATACTTGTGCAAGGACAGTGTGACCTTTCATGCAGCTGTTGCAAAGATGCCTGTGCAAGTGGTGTAATCTTTAATAACTTGTCTGGTCAACTATACCAAAAAGAAAACAAACTGATCAGTCCTCTTGAGCTTTTAACCATTGGAAATTTTGCAGGCAGTGGGATGGAGGGGGTGTGGGGCGAGCAGAATCCTGTAGGTGTCTTTGAGAGTCTGTTTCTGTGCTTTGCAACAATCATGTGAGCGCACTATAGAACAGTGGCTGTCTGTTCACATTGCTGTTAAAAATGCTATGGATACAGCACTGTTCAATGCTGTCAGCCTGCGGCATAAAATGAGAGGCAAAGCCAGATTAATACTAATGAGGTCAAGGTAAAAACAATTTATTTAAAGGGGCAGGACCATTTTCTCTTTACTTTCTCATTGTCCTTAATTCTTAATTTATATTCCCTACTCTGTATTGACTGTGCTTTAGAAGTACTTCATTGGTTTTAAAGCACTTCCAGCCACATTGAGCTGTGAGAGGCTCTATTATAATTATAAGTCTATCTATGACTATTTTGCTAAAGTATTTGTCATTAGGTGAGTGATGTCAACTTCCTTGTCTGTCATAACAGTAACACACACAATTATAATCCCATAATCCTCTCACTTGATATTGGATAACATGCCAAAGAGTCGGGAAAGAGGACTTTAGAAATTCTGAAATCTATTTTTGTAAAATACATTATTGTCTAATACAGTTGGATTTGCTTCACTCCCAGTAGAAAGAAGAACAGAATTTAGGAAGTTACTAGATCTATGAGTGGAAAGCGTTATTCTGAAATGAGCTGCTAAAACTAAATCTGAAGTTGAGGATAATGTTTTCATGTAGAAATCAATCTAGAGACAAGTTTTGGGGAGGCGGGGATGTTTTATGGAGGCAAATTCACACAGAGATTCTGGAGAGCAAGCGTTTCTACTTAAAACATCACAGATTCTGGGGGTGAAGGAGGCAGAGTGAAACAGGATTTCAGCACAGATTTCAAATTTATCTCATGGAAACATAAAGAAGCATCTATTTGCAGTTGTTACTGTGGTATGAAAAGCAGGGCAGAGCGAGTGAGAATGACCTAGATTTATTCACCCTGCTAACACATCAACCTGAAAGATAATCAGTCTATTTCCTTCTATGCTGGTACTTGCCCTAAAAGGCAATCATCAAACAATTTATTCAGTTATGCCACCAGCCGAACTGCCTCCAGTTTCATCAATGCAGTCACTAAATCAATGTCTACCAGACGACTTTGTCTAAAAAGAAAACTTTAAAGAAAACAAAACAAAACAACACAACCATATAAACTCTGGCACTTCAACCTTAGAAAGAAAGATAGCAATCGAGTGGATAAAAATGACCTCCAATATATTTTCACTGCAGTGTATTTTTTAATATGTCTGTTATTTTGTTTTTGAGATAATTTTGTTTTTGGAACTTAAAAAAATCCTGATAGAAAGTCACATTTATCCTTGACCGTTTTAAAATTTGTAAATACAAGGTCTACCCCTCACAAGTCTTCACTTGAATTTTTTGCAACTAACCACGATTTATTTTAAGGGTTGTAGATATAGTGCTGAAGAGTGGCATTAAGGTGAAAGATCATCCACAACCTCAGTGCTTGGCAGCGTGGGCTCAGAGGACCAGATGTCCAATTCCTACTCTTATTTCTTATGTTCTTATGTTAACAAACATTTGTTTAATATTTCCTCGACAAATACAAATTATATCCTTCATGACAAAATAATCTACTCTAGCCGTTCATTAAAATTGAGTATTTTCAGATCATATAAAGTTCTCACATGTTTCTATTTTTCCATTCCTAATGAATTACAGTATACTTATAGCGTTTTGCTTAATTTGTACATTAGTTGTTATATTTTTTGGAAAAATGTTGTAGAAGGAGAAAGAGTAGAAATATAATGGTAGGATGGAAAACAAGGGAAGACACTGATGAGGATTTAATATGTGTGCTCATAATTCTTACCATTTCAAGGTAATACAGCACAGGGATAGTTTATCACAAACATGAGAAAGCCTGCAGATGCTGGAAATCCAAGGCAATACTCACAAAATGGTGGAAGTCCTCAGCAAGTTAGGCAACATCAATAGAAAAGAATAAACAGTCAACATTTTGGGCCAAGACCTTCTTCAGGCATAGTTTTCTGTGACTGAGTACATCTATTAAAAGTCTACGGACAGAGAGAGATAGAGAGAGAGAGAGAGAGAGAATGTTATTTTTTATGTATGTATGTACATGAATGACAAAAGTTTAAAATGTTATCAACAGTATAGCAATGTTGCACGGAAGTTCATAGTAGCAGTAACATCTATTATTCTGCCTTAAATTCAATTCAAAGATTATGAATCAGGGTACATTAGAGCTGTTAGGGGTGAGAGACAAGCTGTCAGAAGAGATGGTGGAGGCAGATGCAATTATGTCTAAAAGTTATATGGACAGGTACTTGAATAGGAAAGGCATAGAGGGATTCAGGCCTTATATGGACAACTGAGATTAGATAGGTATCACAGTTGGTATAGATTTGATGGGCTGCAATGTACATTTTTATGATCCTCTGATTCTATGCTTTTAATATATGCTGTCTAGCAATACTGATGAAAATGACTGGGATTTCTTCTTTAGGTAAGAAGAGATCAGAAAATCAACAAATTTAACATTGCTGGTCAGGAAACAAGAAAGGGAAAAATGAACAGAGAGCTACTGATGTTGATGCAAGTGGATCTCATGCTCAAGCATGTCTTGTTAGATTTCTAAAATGATGCAAAACAACCTGAAATTAGTTTTCATTTATTATGTGCCTGAAAAAGAAGTAAATTTCAATTGTATAATTATGAATAATAATTATATATTTTAAAATATAAAATGAAAGGTGATTAAATATTAGTTAATACAGTTTAACTAATAAATTGCAATGACTTATTAATGATTTCCATTTTGAAATCCTTTGAGTAAAAGCTTATGGAATACTATGATAACAGAGGAAGTGCATAGATCTTCGGAATTACAATTGGCAAATGAGGTGGACGAATGTGAGTGTCTTCCCTGTATCCTTATTTTAAATGAGGAAAACCATCCGTGTGCAAACATCTTATATCACATTCTATTGCAGCACAACAGTGAAAAATTATATTAGTGTGAATTGTACTTCGGTGTTGTAGTAAAATGGCAAATTATCCATAATTTGTATAAGAGAAAATCAAATTATTACCTTTGAATTAATGTGCATTGCTGCAGCTGAATTATTAATCATGGTCAAGTACATACAGTATCTTTGCATCTGTTTTACAAAAAAAATACAGTATGTGGTCTATGTTAATTAAATACTTTTACAATGTAGACCATACTTAACCAGTCTGATTTATTGTTTTATATTAATTTGGAACAATAAAATATTAAATATTTTATTTATTGGCTCTGGGAATCTGCCCATGTTAAAAGCACCATAATTTCTTCCTAAATACTAACTAATGCTATCTAAACATAAATTTTAATTAATTCTTCCTTCATAAAAAGTAAAAGCTATTTTTATTGTAAATGACTGAATAAATTATCAATAAGTATTGTATAATTGATTTTGTCGAATACCCAGCATCCACTCTAACACTGTTTGCCTGGGCTATTTAACATGACTGATTAATTGTTTTGATTTGTTAATTTGCATTCTCATTCCATATCTATATCTTTTACATCATTTTCATGAAAGTGAAGTTGAAATGTAATTATCTAACTGCTTATTTCTGATTAACCCTTTGATTGTCATTCTTCACTATTCCACACATTTTATGAAATAACCAGTGTAAGAAATAGAAATAGATTTTGACTGAAGAATGGATTGTTTCCATTTCCTATTCTATATTTGCATTAAAGTGTTTTTTTAAATCGTTTTACCACATATTCTTTTATTTGAAAAAAAATGGCATCCTGTAGAGTTGAATTTTGAAATATTACTTAATGACCTTTACTGCTTTTCAAGTGGAGACCACTTCAGCCAAAATCTTTAAAGTGAGTGCCCAATTAATTCTGTTGAATTAAATCAGCCGAATGATGTAATTTTACAGAGTAACTTATGTTACCAAACCAAGATATGCTCAGAAAATGAAATAATACTCCTTTTATACATAAAAATGTATATGGAATTAAAAATGCCCCTGTTTAAGTAACAGTTTTAAGAATTGTTACATAACAGATTATATATAGCTATTCTTACTGGATATATTGGAGCATATCGTGTCCCTCCCACCACACCCACACTCATTCTCTCTCACACTCACTCTCACTCTCACTCACTCACTCTCTCTCTCTCTCCTTCTCTCTTTCATAACCCTTGTCAATAGCCTCACATGTTGCTCCCCATCCAATTCAGTGAACACACGCGTTTTAGCCCAGGGGTTCCTAACATTTTTTATGGAATGGTTCCATGGACCCCAGTTTGGGAGCTCCTGTTTTGGCCCTTCACAACCCCTGCTCCTGAATCCATTGTTTGAGTATCTTTCCTCCACACCCCGGTGCTCCCATTGCCCTCCCACGTACACTCAGTCCTTATACACCTTTCCTTTCCAGGTGCACCTGCCCACTGTAAGGCCAGTCCATCAATGCACCTGGCCCCATCCCCAACCACTGTCCATCTGGCCATCTATCTATTTTTATAGTACCTGGTTCCTAGGTGCATATAGGGTTGCAAGGATTTTGCAATGAAGTATGGTGTTCCAGCCCATGAAGAAGGTTAATTAATCATGTTTATCTATGACATCTTTAATACATTTTTCCTATTTGCTTGTCTGTTTTAAATACTGAAGAACAAAATACACCATTACTGTGGTAATAGAATTTAATGCTTTGTCTCTCGTTTGAAAAGAATAATAAGAAATTTAGGATTAATTTGAATTAAAATATTCATAGATATTTAAAAAGCCAGAACTATCAGCAACAGACACAAGGTCATTTTCGGGATTCTTTTGGCGTTATTCCTAGAGCCCCAAGCTGCTTCTTGGGAGTCTGGGACAGTGTAGATGTAGATAGATTTTGTCGACAATGAGTACTCCCAATCCTACTTCTCTCAGCTGTTGTTACTCACTTAGGAAGATTGTGAATGCAACATAACCATATTCAAATTTATCATAAATTGAATAAAATAAAAATAATTGAGAGGTAGACAGAATAATCTTGAAATCAATATTTGGTGAAAGGTGCTAGTTTTTGCATAAATATCTGGGTAATGTCTCCAGCGTAGTTATTTCATTTATCTCTGGGAGCTGATAGTGGAAATCCTTTTGGTCAGTCTTTAATATTTTTTCACTCTGCCTATAACACAAACAGTTTGTGTTTTATCATTTATTTAGAATTTGACATTTAGAAGGGATTACATATTCTCAACCTTGGGAAAGTGCTGGCTCATTTCTGCCTTACGACTGATTTTCTGACTCCTTTAGTAATCTAGAAATCAAGCAATGAGCTCCACTTGGAATGCATTCAGGTTTTGTTTCAATGTGCAAATTGATTAAAAAAAAGATGCAACTATTCCAGCTTCACTTAATGAGTTGAAATGTTATGAAATATATTTTTCCGGTAAATAAATTTAAATAATCTGTTTAAATTTGTAGCAGGTAAACAATTTCATCTGTTCATTTATTATCACAAGGGTAGAAGAAAATATTCATCCTGTCAAAGTCACCCTACCCTTTGTAAAGACAGATTTCCTTTCCCTCTACTGTGGCTTGACACCTGGCAGATGTACTGGAATGCCCGGTCTCGGACATTAATATTGCCTGGGGCACTGTGAGGCTGGTTGCTCCCTTGGCAAAGCCTACTGTGAAGCAGAAGGATTGGAAAGCTGTGTGATGGGCCTCTAAGGTTCAGTTTTGCTGGCAACTGAAACGCACCAACAGCAAAAAATATCATGATCACCTCTAACCATTCTGAAAGGGGTTAAAAGTTTAATATTTTGTAAAAGGGCAGTCCGCTGCCTTGAGCTCATGCAAGATATTGCACATCAAATAAAACTTCTTTTATTGTACTGTTGTTAAACATGCAAGTTAAGCTTTTTATCATAGAAAAGGATGATTTTAATTGATGGTTAGCTGCAGCTTTTTGAGTTTTGGCATTGGGTAGTTGTGAGCAGTTTAGAGGCCCAGAGTTTACTTGCACACTGCTCATGAGCTTAGGGCATTGAGTTGGGGTGTTCCCTTTTGGGAGTTTGATACATCTTTCAATTTCAGAATGTCATCATGAAGATCCAAAACAAGCATCACTTATTGTGTTGGTGCAAATTCTGCATTTTGAAGTTTCCATTATGTGAACTGGTTATATATAATATGAATGATGAATTAGGAAAAAGCATCTGCATTGGTTATAGTGTGATCATGATCATGGAAACCTATTTAAATCTGTGCTTTGTAGACAACTACAGCCTCTTATGCTTTGGCACAACTTTCTACAATGCGAGGTTTTTTAGAAACATGACTGTTTGTGTTATAGCAGAACTACCTGTGAGTTGTGGGACTAAAGAGCATACTGAAGGATACTTAAAGATCTGATATGAAGACTGCGGGAGATTGCACTGGGAACAAATCTTCCTTTGCCCTAGTCAGGTTGATGAACTTTGTGTGCCGAGAATCACAGATATTGTCATCAGAGAAGGAGGAATTCCATTCATTGTTTCATTCTGGCTGTCTTCACTGCTGACGTTCTCAGCCAGGGATGGTGCATCCCTCCCCCATCAAATGAAAATAAAATATTCCTTCTGCTCCAGTGTATTGCCAGAAAATCTGGAAGCCACCTGTCTGTCATTTTTGCCTTACATTATACAAATAGATTGCAGTCGAAGTCCAAATGCTTCAGTTTTATTTAGGAGGATTATTCGTTAATCATCTAATTGCTGCAAAATGCTCCATCTCCCCATTCCTAGCCACCCTTCTAGTTCATGGGCCCAATTACCAGCATTTATGCTGATTGCAAAGATTGGCCAGTATTTGAATGGAATTTGTGTCCCACTGCAATGTTGTTGGATGAGTGATGATTTTATCCCCCACCATGGGGTGTCATGGCAGCAGAGTGTGGTTAGTGCGAAACAACTACAGCTTGGAGTATCAGTGTTCGGAGTTCAATTCCAACATTGTCACCAAGGTGTTTGTATGGCCTTCCCATGAACACATGTGTTTCCTCCCACATTCCAAAGACATACTGTTTAGTAGGTTAATTGACATGGTAAATTATCCTGTGATTAGACTAGTGTTAAATAGGTGGGTTGCTGGGTGGTGTGGCTTGTTGTGCCAGAAGGGTCCACATTGTATCTCTGAATAAAATAAATAAATAAAGCTTTTGGTGCGAGTTGAAAGACTCTGGTCTAGAAATTGTTCATCACATAAAATGTTCATTGAAGTGGTATTGTGCTGGTGACCACTCCATTTTTGTGCAATACCCTGTGGGCTCCAATACTCACCATGCAAGGTACCTAAGGTACAGTTATATAATAGATAAGCTTTTCTCACACAAATGCTTATAACCTTCCATCGGGGAGAGATGAGATTGTGGAGGATGTCAGGAAAAAATATTAGAGTGGGGTTTATGTTTCCAGTGAGGGTGAGAAGGATGGATTGCATGGAGAAGAACAAGAAGGGGAGGGAAAATCATTGAGATGTTGAAATCGCAATGAGATCATTGGGCCTGAAGGTAACTAAAGAGATCACTTGGAGACCTGAAAATATGACTGGGTAGGTTGAGCACTGTTTATGGAAGGATTCAAGAAGAACTTTGAGAAGTGGAACAAGAAAACAACCCAAGGGAGAATAAGGGCATTAATATATAGGAACTGTAAATAGTCTGATAATCAAAGATGAAAACTTTAAAGAAGCAATCTACCTTAAGAAAGATGGGCCCCTTGGATTGCCCAATGGTATTCAAGTAGATGTAAATCTTTTGAACACACCTAATCATGAAGCAAATCACAACCGAGTTATTAAGACCCATGTCCATGCTAAATCTCAATAGTACTAAGAGAGTTAACACAAGAGTTTCTGAAAATGCTGCAAATCAATATTAACACCCACAAAATGCTGGAGGTGCTCAACGAGTCAGGCAGCATCTATGGAGATTTGACATTTTGGGGCAGATCGGACATCTTGGGGCAGGTCACGACCATTCATACAGTACTGATGAAGGGCCCTAGCCTGAAACATCAACTCTTTATTCCTCTCCTTAGATGCTTCCTGACTTGCTGAGTTCCCCCATATTTTGTGTCTGTTAACCTAAATGAATGTCTGGAAATGCATTGTGTATTGTACAAAATGTCAATTACTTCTCTGTATGATATGTGTGGTTCATTAAAGTGTTGTACTGTGCAGGGGAAGTCTGGGTTTTGTTCACTTTACTTCTGTAGTTATTCTTGAGTTACCAAATCAGTCTTTGTTTTAGCAGAATCAATCATGTGCTGACATTGAGTATAATCAAGTCTAAATCTACTTTGAAGTGAGCCAATTGAGCTTTGGGTGATAATTTATTCTGTGATTTTTGTGATAGTTTACATTTTCACTTCTCATTAAAAATACTTGAATTTCTAAATACGAGTAAAGTATCAACAGAAGACAATACTCAGTGTTAAAGTACATTGGACAGGCCTGAAGTTCAAGTTGGGTGAGGAAGAAGTCCACTGCCTAAACAGCATGATTAACTTGTTAAGAAAATGGGAATTATGTTATATTCTCATTAAGCTAAAGAAATGAATGGAGATTATGTACTTCTCAACTTGAAAATTCAAGTAATGAATTTGTTTTCAGTTGACAGTCAGTATAGGACAGATGATATATTACAGTGACCTTCTTAGAGGTCTGCAGTTGAAAAATGTGTATTTGATCACGGTTTATTGTGGCCAGTTTTATTCTCGAATGATAATGGATCAACAAGAACAATCCTTCTTGCAAGCCAGCAGGATTCATCATAAACACTTTGTGATACTCATTGATCTTAACTTCTGGTTTATATAGATTCTCAAGCTATTTTGTTGCTGGTGGTTTGATGGGCTGCCATGGTGCAGTCAAGCACTAGTTGTTGCATTCAGTATGATGGCTGTGTAATTACAAATACAGCTCTCCAAACCACACTGTAAAGTAGACCCACCACAGCTTGCCATTGTATCTAATTATCCTCTATGATACTTGAGAGGAATTGCAATGGCCTATTTTTTTCTTCACCCTTTACCTTGCTATTTTAAATGAAATTTTCTGTTTGTAATTGAATATGGGTGAGCTGAAGGTTGACATTCAACAGGATGGCCTTCCTGTTAAGCGATTTCAAGTGCAACTACAGTTATACATTATGTTCTGTGTTTCCAATTTTTTTCTCAAATATTAATGTTGAACTTAATTATTGTCTTAATTGCATAAATATAAAATTAAATATATATCCTTTTTGTTATCAATTTTCTGAAAACTGGGATTATTGGGATCTATGAAATTGATCTGAATTTATAAGTAATTGGATTGAAGTTTGTGAGGCCATTTTTTTTTCCATTTGGACAGCATTTTGTTAGTGGGAGGATTTTACATTTGGAGTTCAAAGAATAAAGTGAAATTACAAAGTAAAAGGTCAGTTTTACCTAAATACATCCCAAAACATATTGCTTTAGAAATAGAAATAAAAGTAGCAGATGTGAATAAACATATTATTAATTATGTCTTAACTTATCTTGAGTTATATTTTTTTGGTTTATACTGTATCAGTCTAACTAGTAATGAAAATAATCTTTGGCAAACGTTCTATGTGCACGAGAGCTTTCATTAGAGTGAGCCATAATGACTCTTACCTAGTACATCCTAAAAAAAGCCTTGAGATCAGCAAGCCCCAAATGAAATGCACAAATCAGCAAACTACAGCGTTTTTGAATCTGTTGTGTTGCAATGCAGTGTGGTTGAGTCATTGCTAGAAAGTGCTGCAGTAGCCTTGACGGAAAGCATTATGCTGAAACCTGGGATGTGGCCAATGTTGACATCAGATTTATCATTATAAAACCACGTTGATTGGAAAGTAATGCAAGGTGATTGTAACTGCTGTGGTAGTAAACATGAAGAAGACCTATCAGGAAAGAGTTAATCATTTATCCAGAGCTTGATTTTCTGTTGCATTCACTTGAGTGATTGTAATGTTTTGCAGATTTCTCCAGATATTTTGCAAAGGATAGGGAAAGAAAATCAAAGTGTTAGTACCCTCAGAGTAATTTTTTTCTGAACAGGCAGTAGAAATAATATTATTAATAGATCAGTTTAAATGTGACAGTGTATTATATGACATCTGTATACAAATTAATAAAGATCTCATGTTAAGTGTCATATTTTAATAGTCATTCTAACAATTACCAAATCTCAATGATATGGGTATTATCTGCCAAAATGTCTTAAAGATAGAATGCTTTAATGACATTTCAACAGTGCAGCAATAATATTTTTTGATATTTTCATTGGATTACAGTATTATTCTAGTTAGTACAACAGGGAACAATTACCAAAATTGCATTATGATCTAATTTATTTTTTAAGATCTTGAATATTGAGATTAATTCTTGGTGTCTGAATGCCATAATTTGAACAAATAAAAGACAAGCATTGAATATAAACTAACATTGCATCTGGTCTTTCAAATATTAGCCATTCACAGCTCTGTGGTTTACTCCTGTGGATAAATAATTTGTTGAACACTTTTTACAATTGCTGTCTCCTTTGTTTTATTACATCAGCATATAGTCGCATGGACTATTACTGCTATTTTCAGCTTTTGTGAAAATTCTACAATGTGTACAAAAGTCTTTCTGTTATGTTTTCACTTTGTGAAATAACCTTCCACAGTGCAAGGACTCATGAAAAAGGAGGGGCCTATGCAGTAATTATTTCAAAAGTAAATTAGAAAACCTTTTCTGCGTGTGTGCTGAAAGTAGGGTTTTATTTATTCTTTGCTAATCAAATAATTTACCTACCCCATGGACGGCCCGAACTGGACTGTGAAAGGAAGAGGATTGGGCACGCGGCTAGTGACCAACCCTGTAAAAACTCAGAGCTACAGAAACACCAACAGATATTCCAAAGACTTTATCCCTGATCTTTGCCTTGAACATGTATGAGATGGGCTGCAGCTGTATCTGGAAGGCCCAACTGCTGGTGAGTCAGTATCTTGGCAAAAACTGCATCACAAAGACAAAAGAACACTCCAAGCAAATCCATGAAAAGGTTATTGAAAAGCACAACTTAGGAGATGGATGCAAGAAGATTTCCAAGCCCCTGAATATCCCTTTAAGTACAGTTAAGTCAATTATCAAGAAGTGGGAAGAATATGGAACAGCTGTAGATATGCCTAGAGCAGGCTGTCCTTAAAAACTGAGTGACTGTGCAAGAAAGGAACTAGTGAGGGAGGCCACCAAGAGACCTATGACAACTCTGGAGGAGTTACAAGCTTCAGTGGCTAAGATGGGAGAGACTGTGCATACAACAACTGTTGCTTGGGAGCTTCACCAATCAGAACTTTGTGGGGCAGTGGCAAAAAGAAAGCTACTGTTGAAAAACGTTTGCATAAAATCTCAGCTAGAATTTGGCAGAACTTGGGAGAAGATTTGTTTTCCAGTTAGACAATGACCCTAAACATAAAGCCAAAGGTATACAGTTGAAAACAAAAAAATTAATGTCCTAGAGTGGCCAAATCAGATTCCAGACCTCAATCCAATTGAGAATTGGACTTGAAAAGGGCTGTTCCTTCATAATCCCCATGCAATCTGACAGAGCTTGAGCAGCTTTGTAAAGAAGAAAGGGGATAAATTGTAATGTCTGGATGTGCAAAGCTGATAGAGACCTATCCACACAGGTTCAAGGCTGTAATTACTGCCAAATGTGCATCTACTAAATATTGACTTGAAGGGGGTGGATACTTCTGCAATCAATTATTTTGTGTTTTATATTTGTGACTAACTTAGATCACTTTTGTAGGAATTTGTTTTCACTTTGACACAAAAGAGGCTATTCTGTTGATCAGTGTCAAAAAAGCCAAATTAAATCCACTGTGATTCAATGTTGTAAAATAATAAAACATGTAAACTTCGCGGGGGGGGGATGAATACTTTTTACAGGCACTGTATGTTACATTGCAGCATAAGAGAAATTTCCATTGCTGATTCCATGCTACAGTTGAAGTTGATCTGGAAAATGATGCTGTTAAGAGTGTATGATACTTGTCCCTCTGTTTTGAATACTAGGGTTTGCTGTTGTTTATCTATTTGCACTTATAGATCATGGGGAACCTACAAAGATTTGTCTACATTCTTTTAAAATGAAATAACCATTATAATGTTCACCTCTGTATTTAAAGCAGGTTGTGGGCACACTGCAAACTATTTCACAGGTATCACATAAAAGTATTGCTCAAGTTCAAAGGTGAGAAGGTACCTCCTTTGCCCAAGAGAACACACACAGATGGAAATTGGCACCCAGATGTTTCTTTTTAAATCTTCAGGCAATGCAGATGGAATTGTTTTTTAAACATAAATTTTTGCCATGTAACTTTTTTAAATGTCTAGGTGTCAAAGTTAACTCTGAGAGTGCATAAAACTGATTTCAATTAGCCTAACTATATTTCATGTGGAAAAGGAGTGTATAGGAATGTGCACATAAAATATGTTCGGTAAACAATGTGCATTTTAAGGGCAGCATATTTTGCATTTGGATTTTGCAAATAAGTGTTCTGCAAATTTAAGCTGTATTTTTCAATCCTTTTTGTAGCTTTGCTTTATGGACACAGAGTATTTTAATATTTTATGCAATTTCACAAGATATGGTTTTTACGTAGTTAAACTTTTGCAATCTGACTGGATTTTCACTGGAATTTAAGCATCAATGAAAGCACGAGCTTGCTTTTCACAGAATTATTATCTTTTCTCTGTTTATATTTATTTAGTAAGTTATTTTCATTTCCATCTTTAATTTTTCACTTTTGCATGCAATTAAATGTCTTCATTTTTCAGTTACACTTTTGTTTGTTCAAACATTAATATTTTGTGTTAATAGAAGCCTGAAAGCAGATGACTAAAAATTGCTTGGCGTTGAGCATGTGACATGTCTTAGTGCACAGAGACTCCCAGCTGACACAAGCAAAATTTTTAAAAAGCAGAAGACCATTGAATTCTGATGTTATTGTAGTTCACTTTTACTTTGCCTCTTGTTTCTACGTGCATTGTAATGGGGGCTCTAACAGATTATTGTTGGACAGAACCATGCATTTTTTTTTGATTTCGCTCCCTAAGACTTCAATATAATTTTTGCACCATGAACATTTTCTTTTAAATAGATAGTGCTTTGCACAGTCAGTGAGGTTGAATTAAATATCAGTATTCATACCTATCTTCTTTCATCAGACTCAAACTTTTGACAAAACCTGTGCGCAAGTTTATCAAGCATCACATGCACCGAAGGGCAGTGCATCAGCATGAAGTGAGTTTTATTCCAAGAACTTAAAATATCAGCATGGAGGAAAAATGTAGAAGTATTCCATTTTCAGGATCAAGGTGACTTTCCTATAAAATTACAACAACATGAAATTTCAAGCCTTGAAAGAAATGAGTTTTTGAAATCGTTTCCATATTTTTTTCTAGTTTTTGCCCTGATAGTATTAGAATTTCACAGGTTACAGATTGTGTTTATACATACAACTGAACTGCAGAGTACCAATGATTGACAGGGTAAGTGAATATACGTAGCTGTGGCATTGTTTCCTGCTTTAGCTTTAATGAAATCTGAGCAGCAAACTGCTGAAACATCGAATGCGAACAGCATTTCTATGATATGTTTTTCTTTATCTGAAATAAGCTTCTGTAAAGTACATTTCCAGTGGAACAGCGGCAGTGTTATTTTACCTCACAGTATAATGGGAAAGATGTATTACAATTGTGTGAGAGGCTCCCAGTAGGCCTGCCAGTTTATTTTCACAAGCTCAGTGCATTTCCTTTTTTCCTAATTTTGCACAATTGTACAGTATGTTCACTGAAACACCCTATGCTATTCCAAGTCTAATCAGCTACCTTCCACATATCGCAAGTTTTTAATGCATATGCAGTGATAGCTTTGCGCCTTTGTACATTAAATCCCGTTTCAATATTCTGTGCATGAAGAAAATGTGAATAGGAATGGTGTTCTGCCACGAAATGTAAACAATTATTAATTATAAGTGACAGCAAAATCAAATGCAGCTTTTGCAGTGAGCAGAATTTGCTGTTGGAATGTGATGGTGGGATAGTGGGAGATTAATTATTAATGTGAAAGCATATAGTACATGAATTTAAATGCTTGTGAATTGCTGGTGTAGTCACATTTGCAAACATTTCTGCTCGTTGCTGAAAGGAACTGTAATGGCTGACATGCAGGCACACTGCAGCTTTAAGTAGGGTTTGAGCTGACAAAAAAGGTCAAAACAATCAATGTGAACTTTTAAGCCAATATCATTGATGTACAATGCTCATTTCCTTATGATTATACTGCCACCCAAAGAAGATCAATTTTTCATTGTCCCTTTTACATGTTACAAGCGGTGCTGTGAGATTTATAATTTTCTAGGCTGCATCAAAATAATGAGGTCACAATAAAACATCACACTCCTCCTTGTGGTGCGATCATGATGAAGAAAGTCATATCAATTGGTATTTCAAACACTGGACAATAAAACATATGCTCTGGTGAACTAGTTTATGGCAAAACTTTTTTGTACTGTAAATTAAAACATGAAACTCCAGTAATTTGAAGCTAGTGATTTGAGAAAAAAAGAATTATAACACAGAATATGTAATATATTTTCTGTGTTTGAATTAGGATACTGACTTACGTGAAAGGTAGCATACTTTCAACGTTCGTAAAGTAATCATTAAAATGCCGAGTAATTGATGTCGGTGTAGTTTGTTGCATTGTGAATAGCTGTGCAATTACTAATTGGAATTTATTGTACATTATTAAATAAATATCAGTGATTTTATAAGTATATGTCACGGGACTGATTTGTTTAGTGGATACTTATTAAGACTACTGTCTAATTAGCAATGGACCTTAAAGACAGCACTAGTCCAATAAAAGGAAAAAAAAACATATCTAATTGGTAATGAATTCTACAGACTTGTAAGACTAATCATAGGGGTCAATGATTGTTTTGTTGTTTGGTATTTCCAAATGGTGATTGCTAATCATGTTCCACTGTATAAATAACTAATTGACCAACACTTCCAATTCATTCTGAAAAAAATAAAAGAGAATCTGCAGATGGAATTCACTGAATGATTCTACAATGAGTCCATAATTCTGCAAAGTAACATTCAGTTTTTGGGTAATTTTTAAAACAAGTTTACTGTTGATTCAACCTTTTTATACTGAAAGATTACACACCATTCCAAACACATTTTTGAGCTCCTGTGTAAAAAGTAATTATTGTTCATCTGCTTACACAATTAAGGATCTTCTTCTTGTGGCCATTTCCAAAAGTTAAGAATTCTTCTGTTGATGATAACATTGATATTGATTGATGAAAGGTGAAAGGAGGGTAGGCAGTCAGAAGGATTCACCTGCTGTAGCCCTGCAATTAAGAACAAACTTGCATTCATACAGCACCTTAACATAGTCTGTGAAGATTCAAAGGCATTTTGTGCATTGTGAATTATATGTTTGACTTATACAGGTTCAAGTAGATTAATATGGAAACTAAACTTTTGACACTAAACAAAGAACCTGTTCATCTATTTCTGGTGGCCTTGCACAAAACACAAGGTGATCTCCTAGCTGCCCTTTCCATTGTATCATGGGAATCCAGACACCTATTCTAAAAGGCAGAAGGAATCTCAATGTCACTTGTCAAACATTCCAGTGTTTCTTCAGCATGTACTTATAGCCTCTGATATTTAAATTATTTAAATCTCAAGTGGAACGAATGATTAGCAAGGATTGATTTATTCACCATATATTTAAATGAACTGGTATATAATGATTTTAATTCTTTTCCTTAGTCCTGTGTTTTCTTTGGTTCCATCAGTTGCCAGCGAAGGATAAGAGAATGTTTTATTTTGTGCACTTCACATTGCTTTATTTTCTGTTTCAAGTATTCATTAGAGGTTTTCAAAATTTTGTTTTTATTTCTACCCGAAAACTAGATGATAGTGTTCAAATAAAATTAGTAGTCTGCACTTATCTTTATTTGCTTTCATCTATCGCAGACTCAGACGCCGCAGATTCTGTGATGACTTTTTCTAGCTGCTTCAGTTGAAGAATGCAGAAGTAAGCTTTATAGTCAATACCATCACAAGTACAGAGCAACCAGAAAAGAATAATAAAATATTTTTTTTTTGTCCAACACAGCAGTTCTTTCTTGTGTAGCACTCTGCCAGAAGAACCGGCAAATAAGCAAAAAGAATATTTGAGTCTTCGAGGACTAACTTCCACTCAGTTATATTCACCATATGCCATTGATATTTTGATAGAAATATATATTGTTTCTTAAAATATGTAGATAAATATGAAGCAATTATTATATATAATTAGCTAAAATTCATAAAAGTTAATTTATTTATATAAGGATAATTAAATATAAGGACATTAAATGTGCATTTTTGCATTTTGAGGAAAAATTGTATTCAAATTAGTTTTCTTGAATTTTCCTTTCAAAATTTGACTCCTTTAGCATAAATCCATAATTGTCAATGCATAGAACAATATTTGCACTTTGGACTTTCTAAGTAGAATATACACTTCTTTAATAAGGTAGATTTCCCATTTTAGACAAAATCAGTGGTCCACATAGAAATTATACCCAAACTTCTGAGATGTCAGATTTATTCTTTATCATTTATTGATGAAGCCAAGTAATTTGATGGTGTTTGTTTGCTGCTTTCTGCTTTAGCAATGAAACTTGAATTCCACAGCTCTTTTTTTTAACTATGGTTCTTGAGAAGTTTACGCGTGAGGTAGGAATCTGGGATAATTTATACTGCTACTACATATATAACACAGGAAAATGTACTCCATTAATTTCAATAGAAACTATTAACTGTGATAGTTTAAGTTATTCCTAGGGCTTTTATATTTTAGATTCTTTTTGAATTTACTTGAATGATTTTAATTGCTTGAGATTCTTTTTATTAATATTCAATACTCTAAACATTAGATTTATGTTTAGTACTTTTATTGTCAGAAACATTTAATTGTTTGACAACTTGAAAGCTGGATAAACAAGGAATAAAGATTAATTATCTCTCACAGCTTTCTCCACAATTTCATGGAAGAGGTTTTTACCAGCAACCTTAATTGTTTCTCAACCCTCACCCCACTATTTAGTGCCCCCTGCCCCACAATGTGTCAGTGTTTGTGAAACAAGGGCATTACCTCACTGTAGAATCTGGCAGACAGATGTTAGTTTACAGTTGGCTTTGCCCAGGAAGTTCCATGAAGAAGTGAAAATTTAACCTATACACCAGCAGAAAGTAGGTGCAGCTGACTGCAACATCTAGGTTTATGATTTTTTAATCCAGCTGGAAAGATAGCAGGAATCTCTGTGCAGATGAAAATAATTTTAGTTGAAATTCCAAGAGTTTGATGCATAAACTATTTTTAAAATAGTAACTAATGGATATGTTGTGCAGCTGTACCTTTCCTTCATTAATTGGAAATAATAAGGAACAGTTGAAATGGAGCCATTGTATTTCCTGCGGCTATCACACAGCTCTGTAATTATAACCCCATAGGCTTTGGTGATGTGCAGGTTTATTTTCCATAAAGCCATGTATAATAACCCTAAGACTTTCCCTAACTATGTATGGGAACTTCATGAAACCCTTCGCAGTCCAACACAACCACATCATATCACCAACTCCTTCTCACTTCCCTATGCCTCCAATACAAATGCTATTTGTAGCTGGATTTAGTTGCTGATTCTGGGCTGATAGCTTGTTTTTAGGGATTGATACCTACTTGTACTGGCTTTAAGCAACACACTTAAAAGTTGCTGGTGAATGCAACAGGCCAGGCAACACCTATAGGAAGAGGTACAGTCGACGTTTCAGGCCGAGACCCTTCATCAGGACTAACTGACAGAAGAGTTAGTAAGAGATTTGAAAGTGGGAGGGGGAGGGGAGATCCAAATGATAGGAGAAGACAGGAGGGGGAGGGATGGAGCCAAGAGCTGGACAGGTGATTGGCAAAAGGGATATGAGAGGATCATGGGACAGGAGGCCTAGAGAGAAAGAAAAGGGGGAGGGGGGAAACCAGAGGATGAGCAAGGGGTATAGTGAGGGAGACAGAGGGAGGAAAGGAGAGAGAGTAAAAGAATGGGTGTATATAAATAAATAAAGTATGGGGTACGGAGGGGGAGGTGGGGCATTAACGGAAGTTAGAGAAGTCAATGTTCATGCCATCAGGTTGGAGGCTACCCAGACGGAATATAAGGTGTTGTTCCTCCAACCTGAGTGTGACTTCATCTTTACAGTAGAGGAGGCCGTGGATAGACATGTCAGAATGGGAATGGGATGTGGAATTAAAATATGTGGCCACTGGGAGATCCTGCTTTCTCTGGCGGACAGAGCATAGGTTTTCAGCGAAATGGTCTCCCAGCCTGCGTCTGGTCTCGCCAATAAATAGAAGACCACATCGGGAGCACCGGACGCAGTATATCACCCCAGCCGACTCACAGGTGAAGTGTCGCCTCACCTGGAAGGACTGTCTGTGGCCCTGAATGGTGGTGAGGGAGGAAGCGTAGGGGCATGTGTAGCACTTGTTCCGTTTACAAGGGTAAGTGTCGGGAGAGAGATCGGTGGGAAGAGATGGGGGGGACGAATGGACAAGGGAGTCGCGTAGGGAGCGATCCCTGTGGAAAGCAGAGAGGGTTGGGGAGGGAAAGATGTGCTTAGTGGTGGGATCCCATTGGAGGTGGCAGAAGTTACGGGGAATTATATGTTGGAACCGGAGGCTGGTGGGGTGGTAGGTGAGGACAAGGGGAACCCTATTCCTAGTGGGGTGGCGGGAGGATGGAGTGAGAGCAGATGTGCGTGAAATGGGGGAGATGCGTTTGAGAGCAGAGTTGATGGTGGAGGAAGGGAAGCCCCTTTCTTTAAAAAAGGAAGACATCTCCCTCGTCCTAGAATGAAAAGCCTCATCCTGAGAGCAGATGCGGCGGAGACGGAGGAATTGCGAGAAGGGGATGGCGTTTTTGCAAGAGACAGGGTGAGAAGAGGAATAGTCCAGGTAGCTGTGAGGGTCTGTAGGCTTATAGTAGACATCAGTAGATAAGCTGTCTCCAGAGATAGAGACAGAAAGATCCAGAAAGGGAAGGGAGGTTTTGGAAATGGACCAGGTAAACTTGAGAGCAGGGTGAAAGTTGGAGGCAAAGTTAATAAAGTCAACGAGCTCAGCATGCATGCAGGAAGCAGCGCCAATGCAGTCGTCGATGTAGCAAAGGAAAAGTGGGGGACAGGAATAGGGTTCCCCTTGTCCACACCTACCACCCCTCCAGCCTTCGGGTCCAGCATATAATTCTCCGTAATTTATAGTCATAGTCATAGTCTAGTCATACTTTATTGATCCTGAGGGAAATTGGGATTCGTTACAGACGCACCAACCAAGAATAGAGTATAAATATAGCAAAATAAAACCATAAATAATTAAATAATAATATGTAAATTATGCCAGGAAATAAGTCCAGGACCAGCCTATTGGCTCAGGGTGTCTAACCCTCCAAGGGAGGAGTTGTAAAGTTTGATGGCCACAGGCAGGAATAACTTCCTATGATGCTCAGTGTTGCATCTCGGTGGAATGAGTCTCTGGCTGAATGTACTCCTGTGCCCAACCAATACATTATGTAGTGGATGGGAGACATTGTCCAAGATGGCATGCAACTTGGACAGCATCCTCTTTTCAGACACCACCGTCAGAGAGTCCAGTTCCATCCCCACAACTTCACTGGCCTCATGAATGAGTTTGTTGACCCTGTTGATTCCGCCACCTCCAACGGGATACCACCACTAAGCACATCTTTCCCTTCCCTCCTCTCTGCTTTCCACAGGGATGGCTCCCTACACGACTCCCTTGTCCAGTCGTCCCCGCCATTCCTTCCCACCGATCTCCCTCCTGGCACTTATCCTTGTTAGCTGAACAAGTGCTACACATACCCGTACACCTCCTCCCTCACCGCCATTCAGGGCCCCAGACAGTCCTTCCAGGTGAGGCGACACTGGGGTGATATACCACGCCTGGTGCTCCCGATACGGCCCTCTATATATTGGCGAGACCCGAAGCAGACTGGGAGACCGTTTCGTTGGACACCTACGCTCTGTCCGCCAGAGAAAGCAGGATCTCCCAGTGGCCACACATTTTAATTCCACGTCCCATTCCCATTCTGATATGTCTTTCCACGGCTTCCTCTACTGTCAACATGAAGCCACACTCAGGTTGGAGGAACAACACCTTATATTCCGTCTGGGTAGCCTCCAACCTGATGGCATGAACATTGACCTCTCTAACTTCCGTTAATGCCCCACCTCCCCTTCGTACCCCATCCGCTATTTATTTATTATTTTATATATAATTTTTTCTCTCTCTCTTTTTCTCCCTCTGTCCCTCTCACTATACCCCTTGCCCATCCTCTGGGCTTCCCCCCTCCCCCTTTTCTTTCTCCCTAGACCTCCCATCCCATGATCCTTTCATATCCCTTTTGCCAATCAACTTTCCAGCTCTCGGCTCTATCCCTCCCCCTCCTGTCTTCTCCTATCATTTTGGATCTCCCCCTCCCCCTCCCACTTTCAAATCTCTTACTATCTCTTCTTTCAGTTAGTCCTGACGAAGGGTCTCGGCCCAAAATGTCGACTGTACCTCTTCTTATAGATGCTGCTTGGCCTGTTGCGTTCACCAGCAACTTCTAAGGGTGTTGCTTGAAATTCCAGCATCTGCAGATTTCCTCGCGTTTGCGTGTACTGGCTTCATGCTGGACTTAAAATCATTCCCAGGGAGAAATTCCAGGAAGGTATACCAGTTAAGGCTTCAGTTGCTGATTCTAAACCAATCAATTATCTTTGTAAATAATTATGATTTCCTCTGATCTCCATTTTTGATTTTTGCCTTTTAATTAATTTTGGATATACAGTATATTAGACATCATGGAAAGGATTGATTGTAAGTGTTATATATCTTTCATTATGACTAGGTTATTACAAAGAATGAAATGTTTCTTCTGCCTATTTCTAATAGCCTTTAGCCCATTATACTCTTTGCACTGAGGAAGGGTTTTTTGCTTATTCAAGCCTGAGTTAAAAGACTTTGTTATTAACATCAGCTGCCCTTGCATAAGTCAAAATCTAAACTTTGTGCAACTGTGTGTAAAATATATTTCAATTATAACATATCCACTTACATATTTCAGCCTTTCTCTAATTGAAATTCTTTCGCACATGAGTGCTCAGAGTCTTAACTCTGTCATGTAAAACGATGTGTTGATGACTACCACAGACTTCCTGCTCCACTGGCTTTAGATTTTTCTGGGCACCTAGATGTTGTAGCTTTAAGCTAAGCCAAATAAAATGAGTTAGTCATTAGATTTATCACGGAGAATTTAAATAGCTGAATCATGATAACCAAGCAATTGGATTTCAAATATTCTTTATATCTGGGTTATTAAAATTATCATATTATTTCGCAATATCACACAAATCTTCAAAATTAACTTTTGGTTAAAATCAGGTTAAGTTTTCAAAGAAAATAATGCTAGTTTAAATCTTTTCCCAGCATGTAAAACTAACATTTATGCTCAGCCATTAAAGGAAACATTCTGCTTTTCATCAAAGCTTGTTTGGTTTCCATAGCAACCAACCAATCTTCAATATCCCAGGGGCAAGCTGAAAATCTACCCCAATGAATGATAATCATCTATGCTAAGTAGCTAAGATATCAGAACATTAAAAAAGTGATGTTTGGAAGGCATCCCTATCATCAAGGAGTGGAGCTTATGTTGCCAATCTATGAGTTTGGTGTTAAATTTGAATGCTGCTTGAGTCCAAGCTATTATTAGAGCCCCAGAACATTTTTGTTTATCTGGCACTATTATGACATGCTTTGTCCTGCAAAACTACACATTTCCAGCTTGACTCTACTCTCAACAGGCAACCCGTCTTTAAAACCATGTTGCTGTGGAACTATGTGAAGAAAATTGGAAAATAATTCCCTGACCACATTCAAACATGAAGTGCCATTTGAAGAGCAACACACAGAAACCTAAAGCAGGTTGCTGGACTACAGGGTGTGAAAGGAGAAATTGATTTATGTTTCATCAGATTGCATTTCTGCAGTTTTCCAGAAAGCTACATAATCACTCAATTAACTTGCAGCACCATCACTGTTGTTATACAGACAAACAAACAAACAACTGGCCACAATAATGCTCCACAAAGAACAAATATGATCAATGACTACATGATGTGTCTTTGTTGAGGGAAGAATTTTCGCCAGGGCTCTGGAAAAAAAAGTCATTATGTCATATCAACCCCAAATCTTAAGCAATAGCTTCAAGGAATGTCTTTGGAAAATGTTGTTAAAACTTGCAAACTTTTGAATGCCCATCATCTGGAAAAGTTGAATAAAACACATGAAAGCTCAAAACAAAACTCTAAGTTAAGAAGACCATAAAATAGTCATTTTGGCTACTAATTTTAAACAGAGAACATCTAATTAATAGGTGTCTGTCACCTTTTTTTTATTTCAAAAAGATATTCCTTTTTCAAAAAGACATTCCTTGATGCAATATTCCATCAATTTTCCATGTTTGACAGCCAACATTTTATATTAAAAATAGTTGATATTTATAATTAATTGTGAAGAGACCAAACACAAATGTCCATTCCTCTATGATTTGGAACCTGCTTAATAAAGTGAAATCTGTCATGGGAAAAATAAAATATAAATAAATAACAAGGTTGAAGAGAGAGGAACAATACCTGAAAATGCAGTCATTGTTCTCGACTTAATGAATGTGTTCATTATATCCATTTCATTATTACTTATACCTTTGCCAATCTCTTCAGTATAATTTTTATATTATGTGTGTAGTTAATTCAAACAATGAACTAACTTGTTGTTTCACCTAAATAAAAGTACTTACTTCTTTTCTAAATATGGTTAATCAATTATAGAATATTTACAACCTTGCCTGGGCTAATTCATGTTGTTGCAAACTCTTTGAAATATCGTGTACTTCCATCTCCTTCCAAATGACAGTCTTCTTGCCTTCTTGTTATTTCCTGCTCCGAAGTACACACACCTCATTGGCATATTGTTTTCAGTGCAATGTTCTCCTTAATCTGCTTCAGAACATACTTGCAATAGTTGTTCGGTGTTGTGAAGTCACCTGAGGTAGGCAAATGTTAGCAGTTAGCTGAAACTTCACTTATGAACTAAATGATCAGGAGCATGAAATTTATGGCCCCACATTACTGAAAACTACTTGGTATAGGAGTCCTGATGAAGGGTGTCAGCCTGAAATCTCCACTGCTCTTTTCCAGAGATGCTTCGTGGCCTCCTGAGTTCCTCCAGCATTTTTTGTGCATTGCTTGGATTTCCAGAATCTGTAGATTTTCTCTTGTTTGTGGAGAAGAGGTCAGTTTGCTGTTCTCAATGAGCAGCTGCATGCATTTACAAAACAACAGAAAGACTGTAAGAGATACCAACGTTAAATGCATCATTAAAATATCTCATTCTGCTAAATGCTTTGACTTCAATTCTAGAGATATTTGTGGGTTACTCTAGAACTGACTGGCTCCTATATGGAGGGGAAGGCAGAATTTACAACAGAGAACCATTCAACAAAATCAGAGAGGAAAGCACAATCAAAATTTGGACTTTAATTTGAAGAGGTTGTCTCCTAAATTTTGACATAAGATCCCTTTGTCCAATGGGAAATGATGCCTCTTTATTTCATTTGCATCTACAAACCAGAACGTAAAGAAGACTGATTTCCAACCACAGGTTAGATCAAAAATCGAGAGATCTCTTTGAATATTATTATATCACTGCAAGTGGAACAAACCATTATTACACAGAGAAATAGTTTTTGACTATGATATACCCGAATTTTGCTGACAGTTAAATACAAGCCCCACATCACTTCCACAATATCAGCCTAAAATATTCTTTATCTGTCATGCACTGCTAATTCAAGAAGATTTCAATCTCAGCTTTTCTGTTATTAACATTGATGTGTTAGTGGACCTGACAGACAGCTGGCAGATGAAATTTAACATAGGCAAGTGTGATTTGATATGTTTTGAAGAAAAGGCAAAAGATGGGAGCATCCACTTAATGGAAGAACACTGAAAGGACTTCAATGAACAGTGGGTCTGAAGCGTCTCTAGGCAGGCAATTGCAAGTAAATACACATATTACAATGGCTAATGGGATCCTGGGCTTTAGAAAAAGGGCCAGTGAACAAATATTTAATGAGATGGTAATATACTTAAGCAAAGCAATGGTTAGATCACAGTTTTAGGTGTTGTATTCAATTCTGGAATGTCTGATGTGAAAGGACATTCCAGAACTAAAGTTAGCTTAGAATACTCACCAATGATTTTAGATTTAAGGGATTGTACTTAATATATGAGAGACTTTATATTTATTCGCTTGCAGGATGTGGGCATCAATGACAAAACCATTTTATAATTCTGATTTCTGGTCATCCTTGCAACAGTGCAGATGAACTGCCTTCATGTATATGTGGATACTATATACTGCAAAGAGTTAGAGTCTAAGGTGTAGAGTAATACATCACACATGTTAAAAAATAATATGAAAATCAGGAGAACAATGGAGATAAGGCAAGACACATCCTAAGATTTTCAGGGTGGTGTCTAATCGTCCAATGCTCTTTGTATATGGGTGTAGTGTCAGAGGACTGAAGAATACAAATGTTCAGAAAAGGCAGTAAAGATAAGCATAGTGATTACAGGCCAGTTCCGTTTAGCTGGATAGTAGGAAAACTTTTTGAATCATTGATCTGGATAGGGTTAATTAAAGCATGCTTTCGTTAAGGGAAAATTATATTTAATCAAACTGACAGAATTTTTGCATGAGAGATAGTGCTAATGAGAGTAATGCAGTTGATATGGTGTGCATAAGATTCAATTAGGTATTTAATAAGTTGCAACATAACTCACTTATCAGCAAAGGTGAAGCACACATTATAAAAAGGAGGCTGATAAAATGCCCATGAAGTTGGATAAGTAAAAGACAGCAGAGAATAATTGTTGAATAGTTTTTTTTCAGATTTCTAAAGAGAACAGAAATTAGTTGCTGAGCCTGTGCCTTTTTACATCTGTATTAGTGACCTAGATTTGGAGGTGCGAGTCACAATTTTTAAATTTGCAAATGGCAAAGTCGTTGCAGTTTGTGAACTACAAAGTCAAAGTTGAGTTTATTGTTATATGCACAAGTACATAGGTGGCAATGTTGGGCCACCTCCTCCCTCACTCACTTTCAGGGCTCCAATCAGTCCTTCCAGGTGAAGCAACACTTCACCCCCAATTCTGCTGTGTCCGATGCTCCTGATGCGGCCTCCTCTACATTGCTGAGAGGCGTCATAATTTGGGGGACCGCTTTGCTGAGCACCTTCACTCCATCCGCTAAAAGTGGAACCTCCCAGTAGTCAATCACTCCCATTCCCATTCCAACATGTTGGTCCATGCCCTTCTCTTGTGCCAAGATTGAGGCCACCCTTGATTTTGCCTTCCAGCAGAAAAACCTTCCCTTCCTCCTCCCCTCTTCTTCTTCTCCTGCTCACTCTGGCCTTTTACCTCTCCTTGCCTGCCTATCACATCCCACCTGGCTCCCCTCCTTCTTCCCTTTCTCCTATGGTCCACTCCTCTCTTATCAGATTCCTTCTTCCCAGCCTTTTATAGTTCCCACTGACTTGGCTTCACCTATCACCTTCTAGCTAGCATCATTCCTCTCCCTCCACCTTTTCATTCTGGCATCTTCGCCCTTCCATTTCAGTCTTGAAGAAGGGTTTCGGCCCAAAACATCGACTGTTTAGTCACTTCTATGGATGCTGCCTGACCTGCTGATTTACTCCAGCATTTTGTGTGTCTAACTGTAGTAGGTAACTTACTGGACTAGCAGCTGTAGGTCTGGACCATAATGCAGGGGCATCCGTTTGAAGCCAGTGTAGCAGTTGGGAAAATTAAATTCACATAATTAAATAAAAAATAAATCACATTAACAGTAACCATGGACTGTCAGATCATCAAAAAACCCATCTGCTTCACTACTGATTTTTTCCAACTCTGAGCACGCCACACTCTGCACTCTATTATGTAAGCTCAGACCTATTCATGGACAATTAGAGACAGACAATAATTGCTGAGATTGAGTGAGACGTCTACACGCCATGAGTAAGTAAAACAATAAAAACTGTAATCTTTTAATACTCTTCCACAGTTCCCAGCTATCTCCAAATGGACAGTATTCATGGTTTTATAAGTACAAAGATAAAGATTAGGTTTGTTTGTCACATCTACATCTACATCGAAACATACAGACATGTCTTGTTTGCGTCGACGACCAACACAGTCTGACAATCTGCTGGAGACAACCCCCACGTATCACCATGATTCTGGCACCAACATAGCATGCCCATAACTTACTAACTCTTGCTAACCTGTTTGTCTTTGGAATGTGGGTGGAAACCGTGGCAACCGAAGGAAACCCATGTGGTTATGGGGAGGGAGAACGTACAAACTTCTTACAGACAGTAGTGGAATTCAACCCATGTCACTGGTGCTGTAATAACATTACACTAACCGCTACGATAGCATATCACCATATTATATGTTACTATTCCTTGAAAAGAAGGTATTAGCTTTATCTTTCATCTTCTCTTCCCTTATAAGTTCACATTTATTTGGTGATCCTTTTGGCTGCTGACATTTCAGAATATGCAGGGAGAACGCAAATTATACACATAACTTAGAACAGATAAGATGTTCATCATGTCCTATGGTCATCATGTAACATGTCCTATGGTTAGCAGAGCCCTTGTCCATATTTAAGTCTTGGTTCTAGCAACTCTGGTGTATTCTTGTTTTCTTTTTATGTTAGTGACACAATCCAGGACATTATGGCAATCAAGAGTTCTAAATCAGATATTTAAGTATACTTTTCCTTAATTCCAACAGTTGAGAAGAAGTGAAATAAATTTATAAGCCACATTAACAAACCTATGCCACTGATATTAAATTCCAATCTATCCAAGATGCTGTGAAATAATTATATATCATTCTGATTTAACTTCTTGCAAGGTTAATTATTTCTACAGACACTACAAGAGATTAAAGTTAAAGCTACAGGTATTTCTAAGCTTTCCTCTGTCCTTTTCTCTTCGCTCTCAGTAGCAGTAAGGTCATTTGTGATGTTGTACTTACCAAAGTCAGTACAGAACAAAAACACCTTTTTTTTTCTGAACAGCAGGGTTAAGGACATGCTTAGGGTCATTTAAAACTTTCCTTGCCTAATCACTCAGTATGCTGCAGAGCACAAGTGCCTACAGTGGTGTAATCTTGAATTGATCTGAATATGAATCAGAATTAAGTTTATTATTGGCATCCTATATAACATGAAGTGTATTCTGCAGCAGCAGTGTAATGCAAAGACATAAAATTACTGTAAGCTACAAAATAAATAAATAGTGCACAAAAAAAGGAATAATGATGTCGTGTTCATGAGTTCATGGAATGTACAGAAATCTGATTGTGGAGGGTAAGAAGTTGTTCCTGAATCAGTGAGTATGGGTCTTCCAGCTCCTATAACTCCTCGGACGGAAATAATGAGAAGATGCCATCTCCTGGGCAATGAACATCATTAATGATGGATGCCGTATTCCTGAGGCACCTGCTCTTGAAGATGTTCTCAATGGTGGAAAGGGTTATGCTCATGTTGGAGCTGGCTGATTCCACAACCTTCTGCAGCCTCTTGCAATCCTGCGCAAAGAGTCAGAATGTTTTTCACCATGCATCTATAGAAATTTGCAGGAGTGTTTGGTGACATACCAATTTCCTCAAACTCCAATGGAGATAAGGTCACTGGTGAGCCTTCTTCATGACTGTATCAATGTGTTGGGTCTAGGACAGATCTCCTGAGATGTTGATATCCAGGAACTTGAAGCTGCTCACCCTTTCCACTGCTGACACCTCAAAGAGGATTGGTGCATGTTCTCCTGACTCCCCCTTTCTGAAGTCCACAATCAATTCCTCGGTCTTGCTGGCATTGTGTGCAAGTTGCTTTTGTGACACCACTCAACCAGCTGATCTGTCTCATTCCTATACACTTCCTCATTGCCATCAGAGATTTTAGCAACAATAATGGTGGCATCTCTGAATTTATAAATGGTGTTCGCATAGACACACAGTCATGAGAGTTGATAGAGGAGAACAGTGGATAAGCACGCATCTCTGAGGTGCACCTGTGTTGATTGCCAGTGAGGAGGAGGTATTACCACTGATCCACTCTGACTCTATGCCTTTGAGGAAGTCAACATTGAAACATTGGTGTTAGTGACATTTTACCTTCCAAAAATTAGCACTAGTATAACCATTGGTTAGCTGGCTGGTGGCGTAGTGGCATCAGCACCAGACTTTGGAGCGAAGGCTCCAGAATTCGAACCCAGCCAGCTCCCCAGGCAGGCTTTCCATCCGTGCTGGGTTGAGCGTCGAGTTAGCAACTCGACCTCGTATTACCTGCTACAGAAACATCAGCAGTAAAAGGTTGATGACCTATGCTCTCTCGTGAGTTTATAAGGCAATTTCCTTTTAACTATTGGTGCTGCATATAACATTGATGGTATTTTTTTTCTGAATTGCACAGCATAAATTCAAATAAATCTCTTTGACTATGTCCAGGATCACAAAACCAATGCTTTGCTACTTATGAATCTCTGAATTTTGGTATTAAACAATTTTTATAACTTATATTTATCTACTATTATTTAATCTCTCATTTTAAATACAGTAAGTTTTAATTCTACTACTCAGGGATCAGAGAAAGCACAAACAAGTTATGTGAATTTTTTTCCTTAGTATTGAAACTACCTAGCTGTGATTATGGTTAAGAGAAAAGGTAATGCTATTTCATTAGGTCAAGTGGAACTTCATGCTGGGAATACAGATGTGCAAAGTTAACCTTTTTATGGAGTAGCTGAGGTATCGCAGTATGAATGGTACTGCCACTGACGATACAAACAATGGAGTTTCTTGTAACTTTAGTTTCTATTCCACAGTGCAGAACTAAAAAGGCAAAGGTATGAATAATCTTTACACCTAAGAAATGATCTTATCAATATAGGCTCCTGAAACAGCACTTCACCACCAGCAATGAAGATCAGAAAACTACAGGCAGAATACGTGCAGATTCTTGGAAGACACAGTCATTGGCTCCCGGCTAGGAACCCAGATTCAGTAAACCGACCATTAATTATTAGTGAAAGAAGGAAATATGGACACCATCCAGATTATTCTTTGTGAATATTCACACATAAGTTGTAAAACGGCAAAAAATGATTTTAATTGGAAACTATAGTTCATTAATTGTAGGCAAGACTAAACAGAACCCTCCATGCCCATTGAGCATTGAATCACTGCTACATAGACATTCAGGGATCACATAAATTCGCAACCTTGCCTTCTAGAGATTCACATTGGGTCAACCTGATTCAACATAATAGTTGAAGATGTACTGGTGTTGCAGGATTCTCACCAGATTCTTTCCCACAGATGAAAGCTTGCATGGACTGATGATCTGGGAATTTAAAAAAATGACAAAAATAGAAACACAGCTTTCTGTGATGTGTTTTATTGATGATTCAGTGTGGTGTAATCGGTGGCAACTAGCTCATTTACTTCAATATTTTCTGAAATGTACAACATGAATATCTGGTTACAATTTCTTCCTTTATTTTCAAATACATTATATTCCTAGTAAACTGATTAGAAAGTGTATGAGTCTGGATGAAGAGGGCTTGCGACAGAATGGTCGCTAAAATACAGCAGCTGTGAAATACCGTCACCAATAACTGAAAAATAAATAGCAGCACAGCTCCAGCCAGCATGCTGAAAAACTACTTGATAGACAAGGAGAAGATGTATTGCACAAAGCCATATGTTATGTCTATTTGAAACAAGATCCATCATACTCATATTTGACATGATTCCCTTTCAATTGTCATCTATATGCTTATATATTTTGTATTGTATTTATTTTCCCATGCAAGACAGAGAGTGGCTTTTTTTTAAATTTTACATGCAAGGATTATGAGCTTCATCCCAAAAGTAGCGGTAAGGATCTCCTGAATCAATTCCACGTTCCATTAGAAATGTACTGATACTGAAAACTTCATTTTGTCTCCAAGTTTAGAAAGGAGTTCATGCACTATTAGACAGGTAGTGTCATGAATAAAATAAAAAAGTATAATATTTAATAAGAAACAAGCATTTAAGTAATGCATATATATCTAATGTCTATATATCTATAATCTATCTATCGATATATATATATATATATATATATATATATAATACAATGAACTGGAAGCCACTGTGTATACGTGTATATGCCACCTAATTGGGGCAGAAGACTGTGCCGAACATTTTGTAACTAGCGTGGGTTGTGTTCACATCACATGGGCGTTAGACACTACACTGTGCTTAGAGGGAACAGTTTTAAAATAGCGTCAGTTGTGTGTGTTTGTGTTCAAAAGCTGTGATTTTTTTTTCCCACTGATAGTTGGCGAAAATAAGCAGTAAGGCAATTCGGAACTGCATTACTCACTGCGGCTTCAGGTGTTCAGGCTTAGAAATGCCCGAAACAGATAGGAGAGTATATGAAACAATTTCACTACTTTAACAAGTTAGGACTATGATGAAATTGAAGGTATCGACAATCATTTTGAAGGTTACAATTAAAATGAAGATTTGAAAATGCATTTTTTGAAAACACTATTTAAAGGCTAAACATTATCTATGGATCAATCTCACTGACTCTCAACTTGGCTTTGTATCATCCAGACAATAGTAATACCTACATTAGGCTGATGTTTATTGATTACAGCTCAGCGTTCAACATAATCGTACTCTCAGTTTTAATCAACAAGCCCCAAACCCTGGGCCTCTGTACCTTCCTCTGCAACTGGTTCCTTGACTTCCTCATGGGAGACCAGTCTGTTTGGATCAAAAATAACATCTCCTCCTCACTGACAATCAACACTGGCGCATCTCATGGATGTGTGCTTAGCCCACTGTCCTATTCTTTCTACACCAAGGATTGTGTAGCTAGACATGGCACAAACACCATCTATAAATTTGCAGATGACACAACTATTGTTGGTAGAATTTTAGATGGTGACAAGGAGGCATACAAAAGTGAGATAGATTAGCTGATTGAGTGGTGTTACAGCAAAAACTTTTCACTCAACATCAGTAAAACCAAGGAATTGATAGTTATGGAAGATTTTAACGTGCAGGTTGATTGGGATAATCAGGTTGGAAATGGATCTCAAGAAAGTGAGTTTGTTGAATACCTATGAGATTGTTTTTAGAGCAGTTTGTTGTTCAGCCTACTAGGGGATCAGCTTTACTGGATTGAGTGTCATGTAATGAACTGGAGATGTTTAGGGATCTTAAGGTAAAAGAACACTTAGGAGACAGTGAATGCAATATAATTGAGCTCAACTTGAAATTTGTTAGGGAGAAAGTGAAGTCTGATATAGCAGTATTCAGTGGAGAAAAGGAAATTACAGTGGTATTGAGAGAGGAGCTGGCCAAAGTAAATTGGAAGGAGATGCTGGCAGGGATGGCAGCAGAGCAGCAATGGCTTGAGTTTCTGGGAAAAATAAGGAAGGTGCAGGATAGATGTAGTCTAAAAACGAAGAAATACTTAAATGGCAAAATAGTACAACCATGTCTGACAAGTGAAGTCAAAGCTAATGTAAAGGCAAAAGAGAGGGCATACAACAAAGCAAAATTTATCAGGAAGACAGAAGATTGGGAAGCTTTTAAAAACCAACCGAAAGCAACTAAAAGAATCTTTAGGAGGGAAAATATAAAACATGAAAGCAAGCTAGCAAACAATATGATGGAATAGATGGCTTTTTTGGCAAATTTGCAGATGAAATAAAGATTGGTGGAGGGGCAGGTAGCATTGAGGAAACAGCTAGGCTGCATAAAATCTTAGAAAGATTCGGAGAATGGGCAAGAAAGTGGCAAATGAAATATAATGTTGGAAAATACATGATCATGCACTTTGGTAGTAGAAAAAGATGTGTAGGCTATTTTGTAAATGGGAAGAAAATCCAAAAATCTGAAATGTAAAAGGACATTGAAGTCCTTGGGCAGAACACCCAAAAGGTTAACTTGCAGGTTGTGTTGGTGGTGAGGAAGCCAAATGCAATGTTAGCACTCATTTCAAGAAGTCTAGAATATAAGAGCAGGGATGAGATGCTGAGGCTTTGTAAGGCATTGGTGAATTTCTGGAAATAGCACAAGCAGCTTCTTCACTCTGCTGCCCAGAGAAGAAGGCTGTTTCACCCACTGAGTTCATACCAGCTCCCTGAGGAGAAATCTGTTCTCCAGTCTCCTCTCCTGCACAGGCTTATCAAGTCTCTTTGGATTAGTTGTTTGCAATTGCTCTACATAAAGGGGTAATTTACAGTAACCATTTCATCTGTCTGCATATTCTTTGGATCTGAAAGGAAACCAATGAAAATGCGTGAGGTAATGGAGAGAGCACATGAACTCCCTACAGACAATACCTAATGTCAGAATTCCAGACACCAAGAAGGATGTCAACAGTCTGAAGTCACATATATGTAGCCTGGGGAAAAGTACACGCTCAGGACAACAAATACTTCTTTGGGTTTTAATTCCTTTATCTGTTTTAGATGTTTAAGTGCCAGAAGAGGGCTGCGAAACAAAACAAACGAATTTACAACCAGTTCTTGCAGTTACAATCTCAGTTTAACTTTCGATCCACACCCTTGTGTATGAACAGAATTGTGTATGCAGTATAAAAATACCAGAACTAATACTGTACTAATATGGCAGTGGCAATCCTGAAGAAACACAATACAAACATTAGAATCCCACCCTCCCTGCATCTTGTACATAACAGCAAAAAATGTAAGCGAATACATCTCATCTAAAACGTACACACCTGCTGAACATCTGGAAAACTTCTGAATGCCCGCTTCGCGGCCGCTGCAACTGTGTGGTAATTGGAATCTCTGGAGCAGAAGGCCCCGAAATCCTCAGCTTTGCTTGTTTCAGCCGCCGGGGCTAGGTTGAAGGCACTTGGCAGAGGATGGCACTTGGGAGGCTGTATCGGAGGGACTGGTTGGAGGCTCAAAGTTTTCAGACAGGCGGACTCAGTGTCGGCTGTGGTCGGCTGCAGTGCCTGGAGGTTTATGGCAGGGAGTTTCTCCCTTTTGCTGCCTGCTATCGAGGACTCAGAAGTTGATCGACTCGAGGACTTTTGAGACATTTTTTTACCATGCCCATGGTTTGTTCTTCATCAAATTATGGTATTGCTTTGCACTGCTGTAGCTATATGTTATAATTATGTGGTTCTGTCAGTGTATGTCTTTGGTTTGTCCTGTTTTCTGTGATATCACTCCGGAGAAACATTGTATCATTTCTTAATGCATGTATGCATTTCTAAATGACAATGAAAGAGGACTGAGCGTTCTCATAATCTAAAAACTTCCGAACAGAGACTAAACGTTCATGTTACGCGGTTGCATGCACAATCAGTCATGATTACAATAAAGTTAGACAAAAGGTACACTTTGGCACAACTTTTACAAGGTATTGCCTGGTAGTTAAATTACAGGAAGACTGACCTACTTGGATGATGAGGAACTTTGTATAAGCCATGGTACCCAGCGTCGCTTCCTTCACTCGTGGAAATCTAAAGCATCCACATGTAAAACATGTCAAATTACTGATATTCTCGATCCATCAACAAGTACAAACAAATTCACATGGATATTGTCAATTAATGCTCACCTTTCCTCACCATGCCCAGCACAATCTGGGAGGAACCTGATTCCAATGCCCCACCAGCGTCTTCAGCAGAAACAAAAATGGTCTCCCTACTATCCCGCGCGTGCGTAATGACATCACCGTCTCCCTTAAAGGCACAGACAACTATCCTAGCATTATCCGGATGGATGCCTAAGTACACTTTTAACGATACTGATTAAGATCCAACGTCACCCGGTTACATATACAATGCCAGAAATCAGTCAAGTTACCTTCAGCATCCAGAACTTGAAGGATAGATCTTTAGGTCTTCTAGGAATGGGAGTGACAGAGTGAGAAAGGGAAACTGGGGAGCATGAATTTGCTATTCTCTTAACCTCTCTGCTATTGCCTGTTAACCAGCTTCCCAGGCACTGTCCTCAGGAAGGGGGAATGCAGTTTAAAGCCAGAGCTGGAGATCTACCATCCACAGAACCTCAAAAAAAGTAGACACAGGGTTAGAAAAAAAATAGTCCTAGTAGGAGAAGTAAGAAAACATGGAAGGTGATCACTAAAAGGAAGAACTAAAGTAATTTCTAGACATTGATTTACAGCACAGCATGCTTTCAATTTGTCGTGCTTCCTTTGCTATTTACTTTGTATTTGTCTGCAGTATTGCATTATGGTCAAGTGGTTGATGTGATGTTAGTTTGAAAGAATCCAGAAAGTTCAAATCCCAAATCAGCGCCTGGTTAATGTTATTATATTGATACCTCCTGTACCTAATAAAGTGTCCATTGAGTATATGATGATGGTCTTCTGCTGCTGTTGCCTATCCACGTTGAGGTTCGATGTGTTGTGCATGCAGAAATGCTACTCAACACACTACTTTTGTAAAGCATTTTTACTTGAGTTACTGTCACCTTCCTGTCAGTTTGAACCAGTCTGGCCATTCTCTCTGACCTCTCTCATTAACAAGGTGTTTTCATTCACAGAAACACCAATACTGGATGTTTTCTGTTTTTCACACAAGTGCCTGTATACTCTAGAGACTGCTGTGTGTGAAAATCCCAGGAGATTAGTAGTTTCTAAGATACTCAAATCACTCCACATTGGCACCAACAATCATTCCATGGTCAAAGTCACGTAGATCACATTTCTTCCTCGTTCTGATGTTTGGTCTGAACAACAACTGGACCTTTTGACTATGTCTTCATGCATTTAATTCCTGCCACATGATTGACAGAAACCTGAGCACTGATTAGAAGTTTAAATTATGATTTTAATGAGAAAATGAATCCATCATTATTTTCAAAAAGAAAGGACTTCAAAATTGTAAATCTTCAATAATGAGAGAACAATCTTGAAGTAAACTCCTTCAGCAGCCTCCTCAGTGAAGTAAACGTTTGATTATCAGTCTTTCAAAATCCCTTAGAGAATAACGTGCCAATGATAGTAGCAGTAAATCCCTTATGAGATAAAGATGTGATAATGATTAACAACTTAACAATTAAACATTTAAAGTAAAAGTGAACATTTTGATCAATAAAGAGAAGGCAAAACCAGCAAAAGACAAAAGTTATAAACCTTCAGTTGACCTTGCAATCAGAGAGAATCAATGTAATTAATTAGGAAATTTTCACTGGGTGGGAAACTTGAAAGGTTGATTAACTGTGGCAATATGTCATCTGAGTACAGATTAATTTTATAGACATACTCAGGGTCTGAATACCATCGATTTGAGAGTTTAGTAACATTTGTACTGAAAGCGATATAGCAAAATCCAAAACTCATTGATGTCATAAAGAATGAATAATGGAACTTATTTGAAAATAACTACCAGGCTATCCTTAGAAAGTTACACCTCCAATAATGAAGCTTCCAGTGAATTTTTACACTAAGTTTACAGAAGAGAAACAGACCATTTAACCCAACTTTCTTTGCTGCATTTACTCACTTAACTACTTTCTAATTTAATCCTGTGCATATAAAGCCAGCATTCCATTTTCCCATAAGTAATAAATATCTTGCTCTGAAAGCTTCAAGCCTGTTTGTTTCATCTTTTTATTGTAGTGAGTTGTTTTCTTCAAGCAACCACTTTTTTTTGGAGTTCCTCAGTTGATCTATTGTGATTATCTTGTATGTATACCTTTTAAATGTGCGTTTGTCCCACAAAGGTGAAAGTAATTTTTCACTTCTACTCTATCAGTCCCCTTCCATAGAACCATAGATCACTCCTTCCAATGGGTCAGCTTTACTTGTTCTTGATTCCTGATCAATATAGCTTCTCACTTCTGGGGTAATCCTTTCATTTGTTCCTCACATTACCTTTCTCAAGTAGAGAATTATACACAATAATCAAAGTTAGGGCTAATCTATGTAATCATAAAAGTTAATTCTATTACATGATTTATCTTTTTAATGTCCTTATTAATTTCAGTGATTTGTGTTTCTCGATCCGAAGTCACTTTATTGGAGCAATAAGCCACCTTCTTCTTCTGCCTCTCCTGATGTTTTCCTTCTTTTGTACCCGGCCTCTTCAAGAAATGAGATGGCAATGGTTTGATTTGTAATTTTTAAGAGCTGTCGATACCAGCTCTAGGACACACAGAAGCTGAACAGAGTAAAGCTCTTTCTGAAAGCTGCCATGCGCTCTTTGACTGTATGGATGATGACTTGAGTCTGACGTGAAGCAGAATGTAAACAATCTGGCCAGTGCTGGACTAACACTGGAACAAGTCTGCTCTCTGACCTGATAAACCAGGCCACGGATAAACTGAAGCAAGAAAAATGACACCCCATCGTTAATAAAAGAAACAATAGCAGCAACAGATATTCTCAAGATATCATCTCACATGGAGTGATTTGTAAGATGCAGTCAAAGTAATTATTTAATGCTATAATATTTATGCAATTGACTCTTAGTTATATAATATTAACTTAGTTATATAATATTAAAATCTGGTGACATCTGGTAACATAAGAAAATACAGAATAGAAAGAGTCTCTACTGTGATCCTCAATAGCTAATACTTCCATCCAGCAACCATTGACAAAATCAGATCAATTTTTGTCTTTGTTTTTTCTCCACACTATCTTGGACCATTGCTATGTATATTTCGGATAAATTACGTGGATATGAAATTACAGGAAATGGTTAGTAAATTCTGAATGATACTTAAATAGGTAGAAGGTTATGAAAAATTATAGAGGTATCTTCATCAGCTGTGGGCTGAATATTGGCAAATGGTTTTTAATCAGAATCAGAATCAGGTTTATTATCATCGGCATGTGATGTGAAATTTGTTAACTTAGCAACAGCAGTTTAATGCAATACATAATCCAGCAGAGAAAATAAATAGTAAAATAAAATAAAATAAATAAACAAGTAAATCAATTACGTCTATTGAATAGATTTTAAAAAACATGCAAAATCAGAAATACTGTATATTAAAAAAGTGAGGTCGTGTCCAAAGCTTCAAAGTCCATTTAGGAATCAGTTGGCAGAGGGGAAGAAGCTGTTCCTGAATCGCTGAGTGTGTGGCTTCAGACTTCTGTATCTCCTACCTGATGGTAACATTGAGAAAAGGGCATGCCCTGGGTGCTGGAGGTCTTTAATAATGGATGTTGCCTTTTTCAGACACCACTCCCTGAAGATGTCCTGGGTACTTTGTAGGCTAGTTCCCACGATGGAGCTGACTAGATTTGCAATATTCTGCAGCTTCTTTTGGTCCAGTGCAGTAGCCCCTCCATACCAGACAGTGACGCAGTCTGCCAGAATGCTCTTCACGGTACAACTATAGACATTTTTAAGTGATAATCCAGATAACAGAGATAATCATGAGGTTTTGCATTTTGGCAGATAAAGACAGAGTAGTACTAATGTAGTAAATAGTATGGGTCCTGGGGTGTTTTGTGGAATAGAGAGTCCTTGGAGTGCAGGAATATCATTCACGGTATGCAGAGTCACAGGTTGATAGAGTGGTGAAGACATTGTTTGGCATTTTCAGCTGCATTTGCAAGGGCACTGAATAGAGGAGTTGGGAAGTTATGGTGCAGATATATAAGAGGTTGCACTTGGAGTTTCCTGTATAGTTTTCTTCATCCTGTTATAGGAAAGATATTATTAAACTCAATAGAGTGCAGAACAGATATACTAGGATGTTTTCTGTACTAGGTTAAAAGGAGGGATTGTGTAAATCAGGAATTTATTCTCCGGAACATAGGAGATGGAGAGGTGATCTGGTCGAGGTACATAAGATCATGAGAGGCATAGACAGAATGAAACCATATCGTCTTTTCCTCAGGAAGGGGGTTAAGATCAGAGGTGAGAGATTTAAAAGGGACATCAGAGGCAGCTTTTTCATTCAAATGCCAGTGCATATTTGTAATGAGCTGCTAAAAATGGTGGCTGAGGCAGGCACATTAGTAGAATATACTGTACAAGCAATCTAGATAAGTACATGGAAGGGAGATGGACCAAATGTGGGCAGGTGGGACTCTCCCACTGAACAACACAGTCAGCCTGGATGAAGTCTGATGATAATGGATTGTGGATGAAGATGGCACACTTGTTTCTAAAGTGCTGCACAAAAGCAAAACTAAGTTTGGGCTTTGCAACTGTCAAAGCTTTCACAGATTTTAATGATTTTAAATGTATGTAATTCAAAACTTAAAGTTCATTGCAAAATAACAAACATCATATAAAAGGCACATTGTTTTGAACTATAAAATGTTGCTGTATACTTTGACTTTAAGCTGCACAAATCCCTTCGATGTCAATTGGGTCTCAGATCCTGACTTGTTCCTGATTAATCGAAGGCACAACTTACCCAAGACATTTTCTCTTTTCCCCCCTCCCAATGGACAGAATATCTCAAAGCTCTTTTGAGCATATACCACCAGGGTCAAGCACAGCTTCTATATCATTATATAGGACCATTGAGTAGTTCTATAGTACAATGATAGAGTCTAGACCTCACATTCTACCTTAATCTTACAGTCTTAGGATCTTGTACCTTATTTTCTGCTTGCACTGCACTCTATCTTTAACTGTTGCACTTTATTCTGCATTCTGTTATTGTTTTAACTGCAATGTTGGAAAGAATTGATCTGCATGAACAGTATGCAAAACGAGCTTTCAACTGTACCTTGGTACATGTGACAATAATGTGATGGTATTTGTTTTTTTGCCTGTAAAGTTCTAAACTCAAACTCAACACTCTCAACACGCTGGAGAAACTCAGCAGACCCCACAACTAAGCACATCTTTCTCTCTCTACCCCTCTCTGCCTTCCGCAGGGATTGGTCCCTCCACGACTCCCTGGTCCACACGTCCTTCCCCACAGATCTCCCACCCCGCACTTATCCCTGTAAGTGCAAGTGCTACACCTTTCCCTACACCTCCTCTCTTGCCACCATTCAGGGCCTCAAACAGTACTTCCAAGAGGGGCAAAACTTCACTTGTGAGTCTGTTGGGGTCATCTATTGAATCCGGTGCTCCCGGTGCGGCCTCCTCTACATTGGTGAAACCCGACGCAGATTGGGGGACCACTTCGTCAAGCACCTCCGCTCTGTCCGCCAAAACAGACAGGATCTCCCAGTAGTCACCCACTTCAACTTTGCTTCCCACTCCCATTCAGCTATGTCCATACATGGCCTCCTCTACTGCAATGATGAGGCTAAACTCAGGTTGGAGGAGCAACACCTCATATACCGTCTAGGTAGTCTCCAGCCCCTTGGTACGAACATAGAATTCTCCAACTTCCGGTAATTCCCTCCCCCTCCTTTCCCCTATCCCTATGTCACTCTGCCCCCTCCCCCAGCTGCCTACCATTTCCCTCATGGTTCCGCCTCCTTCTACTACCCATTGTGTTTTCCCCTATTCTTTCTTCACCTTTCCTGCTTATCACCTCCCGGCTTCCCCTCCCCCACCCCTTTATCTTTCCCCTTACTGGTTTTTCACCTGGAACCTACCAGCCTTCTCCTTCCCACCCTCCCCCCACCTTCTTTATAGGGCCTCTGCCCCTTCCATCTACAGTCCTGACGAAGGGTTCCGGCCCGAAATGTTGATTCATCGTTTCCACGGATGCTGCCCGACCTGCTGAGTTCCTCCAGAGTGTTGTGAGTGTAGCTTTGACCCCAGCATCTGCAGAGTATTTTGTGTTTAAAACTCAAACTCAAGACTTTAAGCTCTAATGGATATAAATAGCCACGAGTGCTCTCTTGAAAAGGAAATGATACTGTAACTACCCAATCTTCAAAGACTAGTTTACTTCCCTGTCTATTCTTTATGTTGAGCTAAGCTGCCAATACCCACTATTTGTGTGGTGGGTCCCCCCTCTTACCAAGGAGAAGATACGCCCAGCTAACAAAGGAGTTTAATACACAATTCATTCATTTTCAGTCATACATGTTTAAATTCAAACAACATTCTTAAAACATATTTTAATCTCACAGAGGATTTCTATCTTATAAACATTTCCAATTTAGAAACATTCCCAAAATCAAAGGATTTCCAAAACACAAGTGCAATTCCTATAAAACAAAAAGATACACCAATGACGCAGATGATCTAATCATTCATCGCAGAAATTGCAGGGAGAGGAATAGACTCTAGTTCACCCTGTAATGATGCAGCTCTATAAAACTCTGGTTAGGCCACACTTGGAGTACTGTGTCCAGTTCTGGTCGCCTCACTATAGAGAGGATGTGGAAGCATTGGAAAGGGTACAGAGGAGATTTACCAGGATGCTGCCTGGTTTCGAGAGTATTTATTATGATCAGAGATTAAGGGAGCTAGGGCTTTACTCTTTGGAGAGAAGGAGGATGAGAGGAGACATGATAGAGGTGTAAAAGATAATAAGAGGAATAGATAGAGTGGATAGCCAGTGCCTCTTCCCCAGGGAACCACTGCTCAATACAAGAGGACATGGCTTTAAGGTAAGGGGTGGGAAGTTCAAGGGAGATATTAGAGGAAGGCTTTTTACTCAGAGAGTGGTTGGTGCGTGGAATGCACTGCTGAGTCAGTGGTAGAGGCAGATACACAAGTGAAGTTTAAAAGATTACTAGACAGGTATATGGAGGATTTTAAGGTGGGGGGTTATATGGGAGGCAGGGTTTGAGGGTTGGCTCAACATTGTGGGCCGAAGGGCCTGTACTGTGCTGTACTGTTCTATGTTCTATGCTAAATGGTATTATCTATCTGATCTCCAAGCTTCCTTGACCTAAGCAACTTAGTCATTGTTTTGAAGCAAGCCAAATTAAACAACCTGTCATCTTATACTGCTCCACTTGAGCAGCAATAAATTGGGTTTTGTGAACTTGCAGTTTACCCTATAGGCAGAGCTTGATTACAAGGCTGTGTTTTCAAATTAATGCTAGCCATTTATATTTTAAGAACTGAAGAACTAGCTCCCATTTACAACCAGAAGCTAAACAATGTTAGCTGAAAAGTTACTTACAATTATTTGATCTTATAAGTGGCAGCTGTTGTGTTTAGAAAGCCAAGCTTGGCAAACATGGGACCCACTTAACTGAATTAGTCAATAAGTTCAGAACTCACAGCACAAATGCACAAATGCATAGTCGAAGTTAATCAAAATAATTCACAGAAGCTGGAAATCTAAAATAATAACAGAAAATGCCAGAAATACTCAGAAGGTCAGATTATATGTGTAGGAAGTGTCCTGACACACTATTGTTGGTTCTTTTCCAACAGATGTGGCCTGAGCCTTTGAGTATTTTCACAATTTTCTGTTTTTGTTTTCCAGTGATTTTACTTCTGTTGGTATGGCCTGAGTCTAGCTGCAACCAGCTCAATGTGGCCCCTAGATTCATCATTAAAATTGTCGCAGATGACACACTAAATTCTAAATATATGCTGAATTTAGCTCACTCTACTGCAGAATAGGCTCATAAAATGACCTCCTCTTTACTACTTTTTAAACCAGCCTAGAAAAAAAAATGTACAAATAATATGATCAGCTCATTCTACAAAGGTAGCTAGATATTTGCTAATTGTGATAGTTTTTTTAAAAATAATATTGAGGTCAATTCTCATTTTGTAGACCGTCACAACATGGTCAGACAGGATATCTTTGAGTACACACTTCCTTCTGATTTCACCTCCACTACTGCAAACCTATTTGAAAGACCAGGACAACCTCATTATTCACCAGGAACTAAACTGATGGATCTTTCCTTAGCTGTTTCAACTGACTATATTATTTTCAACTAAATTATTTCCGAAATGAATAACCTCTGCGAAATGGGTTTGGTGAATCATATTTACATAATACCTGTGCCATGCATGTATTATGACAATCTGAGTAAAGAGAGTTATATATTTGAGTAAAGTACACAACATCAAACTATATTTGCAAAATTATTCCAGATTACAGTAAAATTGTTTCACCTCCAGCCTCTAAATACCTCACCAGAAATCAGGAGTCAATTTCTAATCCACAAATCACTTTGTGCAGCTAGTTATTTGGACATCAGATTTATTATGAATCAAAGAAGTATATTTATAAGCAAATGTTAATAAAATCACTCCTACAATGATTTTATACTCTTCCTTTAGTTGGTTAGCATGCTCCTTCGGATGTTAGGCCAAAATCCTTGGAGTGTCAATGTTTGGTGAAAGGCCCCCAGGAATGTAATAATATTTATAGGCATTGGAGTCTATTTCATATCTGCAATAGAACTCATAATGGTTTCCTTCAATTTTGAATTTATGTGCATTATTAGCCTGGCCTTCCTGCAGAGAAGCTCGCCTAGAAATTGGATCAGAAAAAGGATTAGTTTATATCTGTAAATCATGCATTTACAACTCTTAAAGAAATTAGGAAATGGACTGTTTCTGCACATAAGTGACGATGTCACCAAGGTGCATTGCACAAGTTCAAAATTCAAAACAAATTTATTAACAAGGTACATATATGTCAACATATACAACCCTGAGATTCACTTTCTTGCAGGCATACAAAGAAACACCATAGAATCAATGAAAAACTAAGCACAAGACAGAAAAACAACCAATATGCAAAAGAAACAAACTGTAAAAATAAATAATAATAATAATAATAATAATACATAAGTAAGCAATAAATATCAAGAAAATAAGTGATGAGTCCTTGAAAGTCAGTCCATTGGTTTTGAGAAAAGTTCAGTGTTGGGGTGAGTGAAGTTGCAGCAGGTACATAAAGAAAGCCTGGAAGAGCACTGGGGACAGCAGTCACCCCAACCATAAACTGTTTTAACTGCTTCCATCTGGAAAACACTACTGCAGCAGGCTACAGGACAGGCTACATGCCACTCGACTTATAAATTCACATATCTGTATATTGCGACGCAGTCATAATGCAAAGATTTTTACTTCCTCATATTGTGGGATGGATGTAAGATGTAAATAAATTCAAATTCAAATGAGTAAAGTTATCCCTTTTGGCTCAAGAGCCTGATGGTTATGGTGTAAAATCTGTTCCTGAACCTGATGGTGTGGGTCCTAAGGCTCCTGTAACTCCTTCCTAATGGCAGCAGCTAGAAACAAGCATGACCTGGAAGGTGGGGTCCTTGATGATGAATGCAGATTTCCTGCAACAGAGTTCCTTGTAGATATGGAGAATGGTGGGGAGGACTTTACTTATGATAGACTGGGGTGCATCCACTACTTCTTGTAGGCTTTTCCATTTAAGGACATTGGTGTTTCCATACCAGGCCATGGTGAAACCAATCAGTATACTCTCTACTGCACATCTATAGAAGTTTGTTAAAGTTTTAGATGACATGACAAATCTTGGCAATCTTCTAAGAAAGTAGAGGTGCTGCTGTGCTTTCTTTGTAATAGCATTTATGTGCTGGACTGAGGACAGATCCTCTGACTTGATAAAACTGAAGGACCTAAAGTTGCTGACCCTTTCCATCTCTGATCCCCTGATGAGGACAGACCCATAACCCTCCAGTTTCTGCCTCCTGTAGTCAATAATCAGCTTCTTGGTCTTTCTGACATAGAGAGAGAGGTTGCTGTTCAGGTACCACTCAGCTAGATTTTCAATCTCCCTCCTCTATGTTGATTCGTTATGTTTTAGACAAACTGACAGAAGTTAGATCAAAAGTCTAACTTATGAACTTCATTAATTTTTCAATCACTCCAAGTAACATGGAGCCAATTTTGCATCAAGTTGGGAATCTTCCATGATTTAAAGTATTCCTGGGGGACACTCTTATTTTATTTATTTTAAATATTTATTTTATTTTTGAATATTCCATATTATTTTTCAGTCAGCAGTTCTAAAAAGGATTGCAGGATTGGAGTGCTGCCCACCTCAAACAAGATGTTGTGATAGCTCAGATAGTCACTGCAGTATCAGACCAATCAGAGTATGGGTCCCAATTAGGTGGGAAGAGGGTTAATCAGAATAAAATATCCTTCATTTCACCCAGTTTCACTTGGTGCTATTACGTCCCTCAGCTCACCCTCCTATTTATGACATCTCCCTTTATTGCCCAATGAAGCAGTGGAGACTACTTCAGTAAATATATTTAAGACAAGGATGGATAGACTTTTGCATAGTAGGAGAATTAAGAGTTATGGGGATAAGGCAGGTAGGTGGAGATGAGTTCATGGTCAGATCAGCCATGATCTTATTGAATGGCAAGCAGGCTCGATGGGCCAGATGGCCGACTCCTGCTCCTATTTCTTATGTTCTTGTGTTCTTACGTTCATCTCCATGGCAGTTTAACAGTGCTGACTCACCACACAGTGGGCAGCTCACAAATGAACAATGAGGTGTGAACATGTTCTGCATCTGGAACAGTGAAAAAAACAATAGCACAATTTCTTAAATTGAAAATATTCAAAATTATTGTTTTTTTAGCTGACCTCTGATCTAGCATTAACACTTGAGTCAGCATAGTCTAAATGCTTCAAAATTGATGATCACCAAATGAACATGAAGAACCTAATTAGGAATAGACTTTAGCTGAAGGAAGAGATACAAATAATAATTCTAAGAAGAGTTCTAAATTATGAGAACATCTTGCATAAACTAATATTACATTTCTTTTATTGTAAAATATTGTTGCTGTTGTGGTCTGTATGTAGCATGTTCAGACATGTTAAATATAGTTGGTATGGAGAAGGTATTTACTCTGGCAGAGATATACTGATGGAACAGAATTAGTACTTATTTATTCAGAATCAAATTCAGGAAACTTTCTTCCACACAATAGTAGTGGAATTTTCTTCCCTCTGAGCTTTCGAGACCAATTTATTGTTAAAATGGATGTTATGGAACGTAAAGCAATGCTGGCTAAATAAACCAGTGGTAAGGATCTACTGTGATGTAACTAAGAGGTGGAAGAAGGTCAGGGGGTAGAGTGACCACGTCTGATGCTAAAGTCAGAACAGAAACATTGCAGGGTAGAATGAAATGCAACCACTTTTCAGTGAATCTATGATGCCAATTTTTAAAAAAATGGAAGCTCATTAAATACTACTGTCGGCAACATTTCTTGAATCACATTCCCAATAGATTTTCCAGGATTCACCTTGATATAATTGACTGGAGAAACAGGAGGTGCTAAACCAGCTGTTGAGGGTTCTGCATCGGCAGTATCAGAATGCCTAGGATTGAGAAGAGGATTTTCCCCACATCACCTGTCACTTCCACTCTTCTCAAACCAATCTACACCCTAAGTGGCTCTTTGAACAGTAAGGTAGAGCCATTATTCTTCAATCTGCTTGCCTGGGCTGGATCCCTTGAGCTTTGTATGGCAACAAGCAATTGTATACCAACTACCAGAAAAACAGTTTGTCCCAACAAAATGTCGGCAACAGGAGATGTGCGGAAATGCTACTGGAATAGTAAGTAGATCACAGACCCCAATCCGTATATTAAAAGGCCAAGTGCTGCCTTAGTGCTTCAGCCCACCTAGTCTTTCATTCCATTTACATAGAGAAGAACTTTACAAAGTGTCCCCCAAGATACCTGAATTTTCTTTCACTAAGACATTGTTTCTCACTTCAGGAGTCGTAATAGTGTAAACTGTAGCTCAGTCGGAAGACCCTTGTGTAGCTTAAGTGTTGATTTATGTACACGTTCTGTAGCACTGTTCTCTCTGAGCTGCATGGGTGCACAGATACGTAGTAACTGAAATGTTCCCGTTCAAAAGCCTTTTGTTGCTGTGCAGTTGGAAATTTCTTTAATATTATTTTTTATTAAAGTGTTGCGCAGTTTTCAGGCCATGTAAAAATTTCCTGCTCAGAGCAATGGTTGTTCCTTGCAGCTATAAAGGAAATTAGAGGGAACATTGGTCTGTGGGTTTCTGTACATTATTATTTTCTCTTGTGTATTACGTTCCGTTCATAAAAGTCAGATTGCCAGTGCAAATTTGATTACTCTATCTGTATACCAAACATCTAAGTGCATGAATCGTTAGAAATCTTTATGATTTGCAGCTTCCGCATTTTTCCTTGTCCTCCCCATTCTTTGTATTTGCTGCTAAAATGAATTGCTTTCATATTTCTCTGCATTGAATTGTGTACTACATCTAACTGCACATTCAATTGTCCTTTCAATGTCCCCTGAAATCTTTTCCAATTTGTCTTGCTGCGTCCTCCTTTTCTAGACTTTGGTTTTCAGTAAATATGCTTTAATCCTTTTAAAGTTATTCTTCTTGTTCCATCGGTGTCCTTATGACCAGTGACCAGGTGGATTATGTTTCAGTCTCATCTCTAAAGTTCCACTACTTGTGATCCAATTTCAGCCTGGCATACTGCTGTACAATCAAATTACATTGCTATTGAACATGGACATAGCTGTTACACTGTACTGCAGAGGAATATGAATAATGCTGACCACCAAACTGTCAGAACCACACCTGCATTTTAAGAAGATTAAAGTGTTGCAGTTAAAGTCAATAATTTCATGTTCATTCTGTTATAATTTTAAGTAATCTGTTGTCATTTTAGTAATTTTGACAATAAATTGTAATATTTTCGATGTCTTATAGTAGACCGCTGTTCTTTTATTGATAATAATCTGAAAATCATTAAAGGTTGTTCGATGAAAATTCCGAAGTCACTGATGTTAATTCCCTTGAGCTTAATGACTACATTACAGAAAATTAATCGTGAACTTGTCGATCTGAACCAAAACTTACAAAACACATGTGTTGCTCAAGTCTTCTGTGTGTAGACATGAATGGCTCAGTTCAGTTTTTTTGGTGATTCTATTACTTGATTATGAACCTTAGAGTGTCACATGGACTCCACATTCCTATAAGCATAAATGTATTTCTATTTGTGAATATTTCCCTTTTTTGTGTGTATACTGGTTGCCAGAACCTCAGCGATGTATCTCCCATTCCTATTTTGCAGGAATTATAATGATAAATGTAACAACGTAAAGGAGCCCAAATTGTAAACTGGAGTCAAATTTATTCATAGAGTAATAGAGTCATGGAGCAATACCACACCAATACAGACCCTCCAGCCCAACTAATCAATGCCGACCATTGTGCCTACCCAGCTGGTTCCAATTTTCTGCATTCAGCCTAAATTCCTATGAAATCTGTCCCTGGATATACCTTCCTATGTTTTTATTCAATGATACTATTGTACCTGCCTCAACCACTTCCTCTGACAGCTCATTCCATATATTAACCATCCACTATGCACTATCTTGAATAGGGCCCTCCAAATTTTGACACAGAAAACTTTCCTAGACAGACTTCATAAATCCTACTCCATTCAGGCCCTTAATGTTCTGAATAGTCCACTAAATAGAGGGGAAATTCAAATCTCGCACTAATACAACACTATTGTTCTTACAACAATGAGCAATTATTCTGAACATCTGCTACTTAAATTCTCAATGACAATTGGGGTAGCACATCTATAATACAGCCCCAATAAAGAGAACAACAGGAATTCTGCAGATGCTGGAAATTCAATAAAGAGATCCTTGCCTTGTTTCTAAGTTCTGCCCATTTGGCCTTACTGAACGATACCATGAGAATGCCGTTTCTAAGTACTGCTGTTATGTCCTCCCTTATCAGAAAGAACACACCCTTCTCAATAACCTGTACATCTTTAACAGCTGAAGTATCTGTATCTTCAAATATTGAACTGTTAGTTTTGCCCTTTTCTCAGCTATGTTTCTGCAATAGCTATTAACATGCCAGTTCTCAGTGTAAATCCACACTCAGAGTATGTCTGCCTCACCGGTTAAACCTCATGCATTGAAAGAAAGTGCAGTTTAACTGACTATTCATATCCCTACCCTTGCTTCCCCAGCTATCCTTATTTAATTTATTTATTCTTATAATAAAACCTATTTTATTTGTTGTTGTTTTTAACTGTGTAGCTTTGGTGTTATGCTTAACATAGAAACATAGAAAATAGGTGCAGGAGTAGGCCATTCGAGCCTGCACCGCGATTCAGTATGATCATGGCTGATCATCCAACTCAGAACCCTGTACCAGCCTTCCCTCCATACCCCCTGATCCCTTTAGCCACAAGGGCCATATCTAACTCCCTCTTAAATATAGCCAATGAACTGGCCTCAACTGTTTCCTGTGGCAGAGAATTCCACAGATTCACCACTCTCTGTGTGAAGAAGTTTTTCGTAATCTCGGTCCTAAAAGGCTTCCCCTTTATCCTCAAACTGTGATTCCTCGTTCTGGACTTCCCCAACATTGGGAACAATCTTCCTGCATCTAGCCTGTCCAATCTCTTTAGGATTTTATACGTTTCAATCAGATACCCTCTCAATCTTCTAAATTCCAACGAGTATAAGCCTAGTTCATCCAGTCTTTCATCATATGAAAGTCCTGCCATCCCAGGAATCAATCTGGTGAACCTTCTTTGTACTCCCTCTATGGCAAAGATGTCTTTCTTCAGATTAGTGAACCAAAACTGCACACAATACTCCAGGTGTGGTCTCACCAAGGCCTTGTACAACTGCAGTAGTACCTCCCTGCTCCTGTACTCGAATCCTCTTGCTATAAATGCCAGCATAACATTCGCCTTTTTCACCGCCTGCTGTACCTGCATGCCCACTTTCAATGACTGGTGTATAATGACACCCAGGTCTTGTTGTACCTCCCCTTTTCCTAATCGGCCACCATTCAGATAATAATCTGTTTTCCTGTTTTTGCCACCAAAGTGGATAACTTCACATTTATCCACGTTAAATTGCATCTGCCATGAATTTGCCCACTCACCTAACCTATCCAAGTCACCCTGCATCCTCTTAGCATCCTCCTCACAGCTAACACTGCTGCCCAGCTTCGTGTCATCCGCAAACTTGGAGATGCTGCATTTAATTCCCTCATCCAAGTCATTAATATATATTGTAAACAACTGGGGTCCCAGCACTGAGCCTTGCGGTACCCCACTAGTCACTGCCTGCCATTCTGAAAAGGTCCTGTTTATTCCCACTGTTTGCTTCCTGTCTGCCAACCAATTCTCTATCCACATCAATACCTTACCTTGGGGTCATTGTCTTGCTGGAAGACATATCTTCTCCCAAGTCACAGTTCTCTTGCAAACTGCATCAGGTTTTCCTCCAGAAATTTCCCTGTATTTTGCTGCATTCATTTCACCCTCTACCTTCAGAAACTTTCCAGGGCCTGCTGTGGTGAAGCATCCCCACAGCATTATGCAGCCACCACCATGCTCCACAGTAGGAAGGGTGTGTTTTTGATGATGAGCAATATTGGGCTTATGCCAAACATAGCATTTAGTCTGATAGACAAAAAGCTCAATTTGGGTTTCATCAGACCATAGAACCTTCTTACAGCTGTATTCATAGTCTCCCACATGCTTTCTGGCAAACTCTGGTCAGATTTTTTGTGAGTGTTTTTCAACAGTGGCTCTTTCTTTGTCATTCTCCATAAGGCTGCAACTGGTGAAGCACCTGGGCAACATTTGTTGTATGCACAGTCTCTCCCATCTCACCACTGAAGTTGTAACTCCTCTAGAGTTGTCATAGGTCTCCTGGTGGCCTCCCTCACTAGTCCCCTTCTTGCACAGTCACTCAGTTTTTGAGGACGGCCTGATCTAGGGAGATTTACAGCTGTGCCATATTCTTTCCATTTCTTGATAATTGACTCTCCAATATCCAAGGTTGCTGGATTAACTTTCTGTAATCTCTCCATCAATCTATCAAATGAAACATCTTTCATCTTGCTTAATATCAAGATGGCTGCTAAGATAATATGCATATCTCCGTTTACCTTCATTGGTGTGTTTGTTTTCAGGATCTTAACTGGTTTCATTTTGAGCAGGCAGCATTACATTTTATTGTCAATTTCAATTAATAGGTTGCTCTGAAAATCATCCTGATCTAATCTACATGAGAACAGAAAAAGTTCAATTGCTTTATTATAGATATCAAGGATTGATGGAGACAGACCAGGACTGTATTGCCATTTGGTACTATTCTTGCTTTAATTGTTGCACGTTTTAACTCTGCAATGCCAGATGCTTACTGTTAAATATCCCATTGCTTCTAATTTGTGTGTTGAAGTTACTTCAGTGTATTTTAACATTACAGCTGCTCAACTTCTTCAGTTCTGCTACATCAGTATTCAGGGCTGTTTCAATTCCTTCCCAATCCCACCTTGTTATCAATATTGGAAATGTACTCTATTAGGATCTAAGTGAAGTCAGTTAAGGGTAAAGTGGGAAGCGTGAAGAATCCTCAAAGCTGTGTCTGATTTATTCAAGGTTGTTCTTAGATTGACTACCTGATTGAATACATCATGAGTTTTGCCTCAATTATTTACATAAGATACAGTGGTTGAAAGTGTTGGCCTGAAGAATTTAAAAGCCTGCAAAACAGTTAGTTGGAAAAAAGTCAAGGACAGTTGACAAAGGAACAAATCAAATGTCTTTGTTCTCACCATGGAGTGGAAGAAGTGGAGGTTGTCATTTTGTGAGACTGTTCTCGTGACCACCAGGTAATTATAAGCAGAAGGGTACAAACTGCAGTAATTTGGAGGTCATTGAACAATATTCTTCAATCAATCTGGACACTATGAACATGGTACCTTTCAATTAAGCCCAGTGCAATTTAATGGATACAATATCCCACAGGGGGCTGCCTCAGTTGTTCGCCTTATGAAGCAGTATTCTGAAGTGACCGTATTCAATTTTCATCTGTGAAGCTTTCCCTTGTGGAGATCATAACCAAGGGCAGGGTTTACTTGATGATGCAATGAAATTTTGCAGGAACAAGTCTGATTTTTTTCCCCATACAAAACGGAAGACCCTATTACTGCTAATTACAATGAAGTGATGATGAAGTCATTTGCTCCACCAAATTAATAATTGAAGGCTTGAGCAAAGAGACTAGAGAGACTGAGGAGTCACAAGGATCATTATGGATTGGACATTAAAGCAAACATAAATGCAACTGCTGAACCCTGATGCATGGCTGAATGCTGGAAAAAAGCATCAATTAACCCCTGGTAGAGTATTATGTGAGACTGTGGCACAGCTAGTGGAGTTGGGACATTTAAAGACTAATGTTGGGCATTAATCAATTAAGACTTGCTCCTGTTAAAGCAAGAACAATGCAGAAAGAGAAAAAACATCAGACACGAGCAGGATTTAGACAAGAAATGTCAAAAATTCCTTTTTCCCCTACAGATGCTCCTCAACTCATTGAGTTCCTCCAGCAGATTGCTGCTGAGAAAGACAAGATCAGTACCAAAGCAATACTCACAACACGCTGGAGGAACTCAGCAGGTCGGGCAGTATCCATGGAATGATCAGTCAAGGTTTCAGGCCAGAACCCTTCATCAGGACTGAAGAGGGAAGGGGCAAAGGCCCTATAAAGAAGGTGAAAAACCAGTAAGGGGAAAGATAAAGGGGTAGGGGAGGGGAAGCAGGGAGGGGATAGGCAGGAAAAGTGAAGAAGGAATAGGGGAAAGCACAATGGGTAGTAGAAGGAGGCGGAACCATGAGGGAGGTGATAGGCAGCTGGGGGAGGGGGCAGACTGAAACTGGGATGGGGGAAGGAAGGGGGAGGAAATTAATGGAAGTTGGAGAATTCAATGTTCATACCAAGGGGCTGGAGACTACCCAGACAGTGTATGAAGTTTTGCTCCTCCAACCTGAGTTTAGCCTCATCATGGCAGTAGAGGAGGCCATGTATGGACATATCTGAATGGGAATGTGAAGCAGAGTTGAAGTGGGAGGCAACCTGGAGATCCTGTATGTCGTTGCAGACTGAGCAGAGGTGCTCGACGAAGCGGTCCCCCAATCTGCGTTGGGTTTCACCGATGAAAAGGAGGCCACACAAAACCTCATATACCATCTGGGTAGTCTCCAGCCCCTTGGTATGAACATAGAATTCTCTGACATCCAGTAATTCCTTCCCCCTCCCTTCCTCTATCCCAGCTTCACTCTGCCCCTTCCCCAGCTGCCTATCACCTCCCTCATGGTTCCACCTCCTTCTACTACCCATTGTGCTTTCCCCTATTCCTTCTTCACCTTTCCTGCCTATCCTGTCCCTGCTTCCCCTCCTCCACCCCTTTATCTTTCCTCTTACTGGTTTTTCACCTTCTTTATAGGGCCTCTACCCCTTCCCTCTTCAGTCCTGATGAAGGGTTCTGGCCCAAAACATTGATTGATCGTTCCACGGATGCTGCCCGACCTGCTGAGTTCCTCCAGCGTGTTGTGAGTGTTGCTTTGACCCCAGCATCTGCGGAATATTTTGTGTTTAAGATCAGTGCCAATATTCATGGATCACATCATTGCATAGTCTAGCCCCCTGGAAAACAAACTTTGGCAAATTTCCTTTTCCTTATATAAAAAAGATGATTTTGCTTGTTCTTTCTCAAATATGGCTTGAGAACATTTTCAGGTGAATGGCTCTTTTGGGCTATTTTTATAAATATTGTTCAACATTTGATAATGCTGTACAAGTCTTTCAGATGCCATGAAATTCTATTTGCATGAACGTTTAATTGTAATTTGTATTTGGTATCTTGCAGTGCACCAAGTCAGGTGTTAGAACCTGAAATGCGCAGTCCACTCAGTGATGATATCAATTTACACAAGAAGTAGCTTAGATAAATGTCCTCTTAATACCGGACAGTAAAAATGCACTCAGGATATGGTATGGACTATGGGCTGAAAATCAAGCCATTAGGACAGGAAGAAGCCCTCTTTAAGAGGACCCTTTGGCTCATTAATGTTCTTGGGGACTTATTTGGAGAATTTATGCTGGAGAAATGTTAAACAACGCATCAGCTGGAGGCACAATTTTCTTCTCTAATTATGGAGATTAAGACAGCTATATTTTTTGGAGCAACAGAGGTATTTAAGATTATTGTCTCCTTGGTAACAAGGGTTATCCCCAGCATCCCTGACTCTCCCCTCTCATTTGCACTCCTTGAACTTTCTGAAGAGCAAGAAGTCTAAATAAAAGATATAAATATACAGAAGCATTAAATAAGCCTGGCAAACCAAATCAGGTCATTGGCTTTAGATCAGTTGCTTTCTCCACAAACTCTGACGGACATTGAATCTCTTATTATTTCTTTTATAATTTTGCTAATATTTATTCTTAATTAGCAAATAAATCTGTATCATATCAAATTCATATGAAATTGGTCAAAAATTACCATTATCTTAGCCACCTTTGCTATCACAGAAAATACAGTTCCAACATATATATCACATACTGCACTAGATTGTTCTTCTCCATCTTCTGCAGAAGCAAATACTACTTAACATAGAATTAGTTTGTTGAAAAATTAAACTAAAATAAACAAATCCAATGAATTGCATTATCCATTATTAGAGATTATATGATGCGTTGTTAATATATTAATCCATGAAAATATATTTCTAAATATAAACTGGGGTCTATAAAATTTGCATTAAAATGAGATTTTTGGCCTCACACTAATCTCTTGCCTATGTCAATAGATGTTGAATAATGTAAGCTGAAGCCAAATTGCTAAATGCTAATTAAGTTTTCATACCACAGCTTGAATTTACAAGTGTTCTATAGAGGGAAAAAAAGAATAAATCCCTGTGTTTAGAAAGCTTTTGCATGCTTGTGAATTCATTAAAAATGTTTGAAGTAAAACTACACAATCTTCACTTCCATTGTCTACTCTCATCCAAGATTTAAACTTGTCCCTTTTAGAATTGGTCAAAAGCTATCCAACCAACGATGGTGAACATAGTGAGAGAATTGTTCTCCTCTAGGTTTTCTTCCTGAAGATTAAAGCATGATCCAGAAACTGTCTGGGCTGATGCAGCTTGAAATATGTGCAGCACTGAGCATGCCCAGTCTCCTTGTTTCAGCCATCTGTTTAGCAGGGAGGAATCACAGACCTTGCTGACTTCCACCTCATCATGTCCTTAGCTTTTTCGACAATCAAACTATCCTGCAGTAGTCTTGTCAATAAAAGTTGTTTTCAGCTGCTGTGAATTTATGGCCAGTTTGTTAAAATCTCATAAATTTACATGAATTGTATTTCTCAAAGTGGGGCGGGGGGGTGAGTTTATTTCTGTTTGGTGTTTTTAATCTTAGCCAGTTTTTAAATGAGGCATGGAATTTGGCTGGAAAGCTTGCGGTTTTGGATGTTCTGGGTTATAATATGCAGCAACTGTTCCCAAAGTTACATTGTCATCCACAGAAATTTGGTTGAGAAGATAGGTCATGATTTGAAAGAGTGGCATAATGGTTACTAGACCACTAGTGAACTGGTGCATGCAAAGGGGCACATCTTGATGCCAGCCTGCCTTCCCACTCCCCCCCCACCCCACACACACACACACACACACACACGCACTCATGAACGGCGCGTATACAATGAAACCCAAAATATATGAAGGAGAAAGTTCACTTGCAATTATGTAGAAAACCTTTCATAATTTCAAAGCCTCTCCGTATGCTTTATATTTAATTAATACCAGCTAATTAAGGTGTAATTTGGTAATATAGAGTAAAAAATTTCTGCTCATCAGACTTCAAAGAAGAGTTCTTCACACATTTTTAAGTCCAGTAGTATCACTTGGAATAAACTAAATTATTTGGATTGATTTCTGTGATATTAGGGACTTCAGGAGGATATTGTGATGGATTATTTGTTTGATGCTTGTGGATAGAAGTGGTTGCAAACATTTCGAATCTTTTGCTTTGAAGAGTAGGGTGTTCTTATCACTGAAGTTAGAGACCACCAAATTTCCAGACACTAATACATTTGCAGTAAGGCTGATCCACACCTCCACCCATTACCCCAACCCCCATTTCTTTATCACTTCCTGTCTGTCTCCTTATGTACAGACACTCCTGTGCCTCGTGTAACTTTATGGACATACAACCAATTCATGTATATAAACTACTTACATATTTTTATATAGTGTGTTTTTTATTATTATAAACTTTATTTTACTGTGTTTTATTTTGTGCTGCGTCAGATTCAGAGTAAAAAAAATTTTTCTCCTTTACACTAGTGTACTGGAAATGGCACTTAACAATCTATTGATATTTATGAAGTCTCATTTTCTTCCATTATGCTTAATTGTCCTTTATCAATCATGACAGAATGTGCATGACAATAGGCCTTTGGATTGATCCTTGGTTATGGCATTACTTGAATCTGTCTATAGCATATTTCTTCCTCAACATAGTGTACTATTGTAATGTGTTAGACTGGCAGATCATTTTGTTGCTGATTCTCATACATCCTACTGTTCTTCTTTTTAAACTGGATTGATCTTTTTAGTGGAAATACTAGAATGACGACTAAGCAGGATGCTGAGGTTGCAGACGATAGTGGAATACAATTCTGACGCTGTTGTTCATTGCCAGGGGTGCCTCATGGATACTCAGTTGGAGCTGCTATATTTATTCTGAATTAATAATATTGTATTGTCACAAAAGTAGATGGCGGATGCCCTCAGAACGAAGCTGGGACTTTATCTATATGAGTATAGTGTGGTGGACATTCCTACCAGCACAGAAATAGACAGACGCATTTGTAACATGTTTGATGAGGATAGAATTTCCCCTTATGTTGGTTATATCTCTATCACCTTCAGGGCCAATCTAGGAGAAAATAGCTGTTGGAATTCAGCTGTTTGGTTAGTGGTGATGTTACCTACCTGACCTTGATAAAGGACATTGAAGTTCGGCACTCAGAGTGAATTCTATTTCTTGATACACCCAGTGATCACTCCAGGTTCCGATTTATCAGCTATGGGAGGGCATAACTTTTACCCAGCTAAATGGGTGAAAGATTTGAATTCTTGCATGAAAGAAATTGTCTAGAATGTTGCTCTGCTGTTGTGAGATACCTCATGGCAACCACAGATTACAGACCTCTGTGGTTTTCTCAGCCTTTAGACTGGCAAATCTGCCGGGTAAACCTAATGTTTGCCAATGATTTGAAAGGACAGTGACAGAAATATGCTGAAATATAAGGTTAGTTTATCTAATTGAGTTGATTTAAATGTAATTAGCTCTTTTAAATTACTTTGTAGTGTTTCATGGTGTAGAAATTTGTAATTTTAATTTCAAATAATATTTTCAATTCTTAAAAATATTTTGACTTTCATGCGACATTCATAAGCATTCAACCTTAACAATATTTTTGGTGTCCATATAGTGGACTACATAGTTTCACTGACTGAAGAGGTAACTCATGAGGTAGCTCACTGATCAATCAAACTTCCAGAACAGTAAATGTTTCCCTAAAGATTAATTTAAAAAAAATTAATATTTTCAAGTGCTCACTTATAATCATTCCCTTAGAGAAATTGTCAAAAATATCCTGATTAATTATGTAGTCAGTGAAGGTAAAAGAGGCACAGCAGCTGATCAGAACATTGAAGAAATGAAGGAGAAAGAAGGAGGAGAGGAAGGAAAGACCAGCAATACAAGAAAGATGAACAATAAGATGGAGGGTAGGTACAATGATTACTGTGAAATGCCTTGCCAGAATCATTTATTACAGAAGAAATGTTGCTCTTCTATCATTCTAAAAAAAATCTCTCTTTAGAACAAAATGAAGTTTACATTGAACCATAGGATACTTAATAATCCTTCACGGCCCATGGCCTCACCTTGTGCCATAATCAGTCCATCCTCAAGGTGGAAGAACAACACCTTATAATCTGTCTGGGTAGTCTCCAACCCGATGACATGAAAACCGATTTCTCCTTCTGGTCCGGTAACTTTTTTTTTCTTCCCCTCCCCTCTTCCTCTATTCCCTACTCTGGTATTTTACCTCTTCTCATCTGTCTATCACTTCCTCCTGGGGCCACTCCTCTTTCCTTTTCTTCTCTGGTCCACCCTCCCTTCCTATCAGATTCCCTCTTCTCCAGCCCTTTACCTTTCCCTTCCACCTGGCTTCACCTTATCAGACCATATGATATAGGAGCAGAATTAGGCCATTAGGCCCAACAAGTCTGCTCTGCCATTTCATTATGGTTGATCCAATTTTCCTCTCAGCTTCAATCTCCTGCCTTCTCCCTGTATCCCTTCATGCCTTGACAAATCAAGAATCTATCAACCTCTGCCTTAAATATACATAAAGACTTGGCCTCCTTAGCTTCCTGTGGCAAATGATTTCACAGATTTACTACTCTCTGGCTTAAAGAATTCCACTTCATCTCTATACTAAAAAGGCACCACTCTACTCTAAGGCTGTGTCCTCTGGTCTTAGACTCTCCCAGCATAGGCACCATCCTCTCCACATCCACTCTATCAAGGCCTTTCACCATTCGATGAGATCACCCCTCATTCTTCTGAATTCTAGTGAATACAGGCCCAGAGCTATCAAACACTCTTCATATGATAAGATATTTAATCCTGGAATCATTTTCATGAAACTCCTTTGAACCCTCTCCAGTTTCAGTATTTCCTTTCTAATACAATGGGCCCAAAACTGCACACAATACTCCAAGTGAGGCCTCACCAGTGCTTAATAAGGTCCCAACATTACATCCTTGTTTTTATGTTCCAGCCATCTTGAAATGAATGCTAACATCACATTTGCCTTCCTCACCACAGACTCAACCTGTGAATTAACTTTTAGGGAATCATGCAAAAAGACTCTCAAATCCATTTGCACCTCAGATGTTTGTATTTTTTCTTCATTTAGGAAATAGTCAACCCTTTCATTTCTACCACCAAAGTGCATGATCAATCAATTCCCAACAATGTATTCCATCTGCCACTTCTTTGCCTATTCTCCCAATATGTCTAAGTTCTTCTGTACCCTCCCTATTTCCTCAAAACTACCTGCTCCTCCACCTATCTTCATATCATCTGCAAACTTTGCAATAAAGCTATCAATTCCATCATCCAAATCATTGACATATAACATGAAAAGAATCGGTCCCAACACAGAACTACTGCTAGCCACTGGCAGCCAACCATTTATTCCCACACTTTGCCTCTTGTCAATCAATCACTGCTTTATCCATGCAAGAACCTTTCCTGTAATTCCATGGGCTTGCTGCTTGTTAAACAGACTCATGTATAACACCTTGAAAAGGCCTTCTGAAAATCCAAGCACACAAAATCAACCGATTCTCCTTCATCTGTATTGCTTGTTATTTCTTCAAATAATTCCAACAGACTTGTCAGGCATGATTTTCCCTTGAGGAAATCATGCCTACTATGGCCCATTTAATATGATCGAAGGCACCCTGAAATTTAAGAAGGAGAAGCTGAAATCAGCTGTATTAGTATTATAGTAGAGGAAAGTGAATTACAGAGGCTTGAGAGAGGAGTTGGCCAAATTGATTGAAAAAGGACACTGACAGAGACGATGGCAGAGCAGCAATGGCTGGAATTTCTGGAAGCAATTTGGAAGGCACAGGACATATACATCCCAAAGAGGAAGAGCTGTTCTAAAGGCAAAATGACAGAACTGTGGCTAATAAGAGAAGTCAGAGCCAACATAAATTCCAAAGAAAGGGCGTGTAATAGACAAAAAATAGTGGAAAGTTAGAGGATTGGGAAGCTTTTAAATAACAACAGAAAGCAACTAAAAAGCCATTAAGAAAGCAAAGCTAGAATAGTAAGCTAGTCAATAATATTAAAGAGGATACCAAGAGTTTCTTCAGATACATAAAGTGTAAAGGAGAGGTGAGAGTGGATATTGGTCTTCTGGAAAACAATGCTGGAGAGGTAGTAATAGGGGAAAAGGAAATGGCTGATGAACTGAAGAAGTATTTTGCATCAGTCATCACTGTGGAAGACATCAGCAGTATGGTGGAAATTCCTGGTGTCAGAGATCATGAAGTGCGTGAAGTTACAATCACTAGAAAGAAGATTCTTGGAAAACTGCAAGGTCTGAAAAGATAGATAAGTCACCAAGACTAGATGGTGTTCACCCCAGGGTTCTGAAAGAAGTGGCTGAAGAGATTGTGGAGGCATTATTAATGATCTTTCAAGAATTACTAGATTCTGAAATAGTTCCAGAAGACTGGAAAATTGCAAATGTCACTCCACTCTTCAAGAAGGGAGAGAGGCAGAAGAAAGAAAACTACAGGCTAGTTAGTCTAACCTCAGTGGTTGAGAAGATTCTGGAGTTGATTATTAAGGATCTGGTCTCACGGTACTTGGAGGCACATGATAAAATAGGCCATAGTCAACATAGTCAGGGGTGACCTCATTGAAACCTATTGAATGGTGAAAGGCCTTGATAGAGTGGATGTTGAGAGGGTGTTTCCTGGTGAGAGAATACTGTGGCATCCTTTTGGAGCAGAGAAGAGGAGGAATTTATTTAAACAGAGAGAAATGAATCTGTGGAATTCTTTGGCATAGGTGGCCGTGGAGGCCATGTCTTTATGTGTATTGATAGATTTTTGATTGGTCAGTGATGAAGGGATATGGAGAGTAGGCAGAAGATTAGAGCTGAGGAGAAAATTGGATCAGCAATGATGAAGTGGCAGAACAGACTCAATGGGCCAAATGGCCTAATTCTGCTCCTATAGCTTATGGTCTTATATTATGATCACTGGTGCCTAAGTGTTCTTTGTTCTTTTACCTTAAGCTCTCTAATGAAGAGGGATGAGGTCCTGAAGTGTGAGTTTCGGGAACTAGGCAGAAGGCTGAAGAACAGGACCTCAAGGGCGGCGTTCTCAGGATTGCTGCCAGTGCTATGTGACAGTGATGGTAAGAATTGGAGGAGATGGCAGTTGAATGTGTGGCTGAGGAGTTGGTGCAGGGAGCAGGGTTTTAGATTTTTGGATCATCGGGCTCTCTTCTGGGGAAGGTAGGAACTGTACAGATTGGATGGGTTGCACCTGAACTCAAGGGGGAGCAATATCCTTGCAGGTAGGTTTGCTAGCATCGTTCGGGAGGGTTTAAACTAATTTTCAAGGGGGATGGAGTGATAGAGCAGTGAAAGAAGTGCATGGAGTAAAGCCAGATCTAACATATAGAGAGGCTTTGAGGAAAGAGAAGCAGAATAAACTGTATAAAGACAGTAAGGTAGAAGGGCTAAAGTGTGTGCGCCTCAATGCAAGAAGCATCAGGAACAAAGGTGATGAACAGAGAGCTTGGATACATACATGGAATTATGATGTAGTGGCCATTATAGAGACTTGGCTGGCACGAGGGCAGGAATGGATTCTCAATATTCCTGGATTTCAGTGCTTTAAAAGGGATAGAGAGGGTGGAAAAAGGGGAGGAGGGGTGGCATTACTGGTCAGGGATACTATTACAGCTACAGAAAGGGTGGGTAATGTAGCAGGATCCTCTTTTGAGTACAGGAAGTCAGGAACAGGAAGGGAGCAGTTACTCTATTGGGGGTATTCTATAGGCCCCCTGGTAGCGGCAGAGATACAGAGGAGCAGATTGGGATGCAGATTTTGGAAAGGTGCAAAAATAACAGGGTTGTTATCATGGGTGACTTTAACTTCCCTAATATAGATTGACACCTGATTAGTTCTAATGGTTTAGATGGGGCAGAGTTTGTTAAGTGTGTCCAGGACGGATTCCTGTCACAGTATGTGGACAGGCCGTCTAGGGGGAATGCCATACTAGATCTAGTACTTGGTAATGAACCGGGTCAGGTCACAGATCTCTCAGTGGGTGAGCATCTGGGGGACAGTGACCACCGCTCCCTGGCCTTTAGCGTTATCATGAAAAAGGATAGAATCAGAGAGGACAGGAAAACTTTTAATTGGGGAAGGGCAAATTATGAGGCTATAAGGCTAGAACTTGAGGGTGTGAATTGGGATGATGTTTTTGCAGGGAAATGTACTATGGACATGTGGTCAATATTTAGAGATCTCTTGCAGGATGTTAGGGATAAATTTGTCCTGGTGTGGAAGATAAAGAATGGTAGGGTGATGGAACAAGTGAGGTGGAAAATCTAGTCAGGTGGAAGAAGGCAGCATACATGAGGTTTAGGAAGCAAGGATCAGATGGGTCTATTGAGGAGTATAGGGAAGCAAGAAAGGAGCTTAAGAAGGGGCTGAGAAGAGCAAGAAGGGGGCATGAGAAGGCCTTGGCGAGTAGGGTAAAGAAAAACCCCAAGGCATTCTTCAATTATGTGAAGAAAAAAATGATGACAGGAGTGAAGGTAGGACCAATTAGAGATAAAGGTGGGAACATGTGTCTGGAGGCTGTGGAAGTGAGCGAGGTCCTCAATGAATACTTCTCTTCGGTATTCACCAGTGAGCGAAAACTTGATGATAGTGAGGACAATATGAGTGAGGTTGATGTTCTGGAGCATGTTGATATTAAGGGAGAGGAGGGGTTGGAGTTGTTGAAATGCATTAGGACAGATAAGTCCCCGGGGCCTGATGGAATATTCTCCAGGCTGCTCCACGAGGCGAGGGAAGAGATTGCTGAGCCTCTGGCTAGGATCTTTATGTCCTCATTGTCCATGGGAATGGTACCGGAGGATTGGAGAGAGGCGAATGTTGTCCCCTTGTTCAAAAAAGGTAGCAGGGATAGTCTGGGTATTATAGACCAGTAAGCCTTATGTCTGTGGTGGGAAAGCTGTTGGAAAAGATTCTTAGAGATAGGATCTATGGGCATTTAGAGAATCATGGTCTGATCAGGGACAGTTTGTGAAGGGCAGATCGTGTCTAACAAGCCTGATAGAGTTCTTTGAGGAGGTGACCAGGCATATAGTTGAGGGTAGTGCAGTGGATGTGATCTATATGGATTTTAGTAAGGCATTTGACAAGGTTCCACACGGTAGGCTTATTCAGAAAGTCAGAAGACATGGGATCCAGGGAAGTTTGTCCAGGTGGATTCAGAATTGGCTTGCCTACAGAAAGCAGAGGGTCGTGGTGGAGGGAGTACATTCAGATTTGAGGATTCTGACTAGTGGTGTTCCACAAGGATCTGTTCTGGGACCTCTACTTTTCATGATTTTTATTAACGACCTGGATGTGGGGGTAGAAGGGTGGGTTGGCAAGTTTTCAGACGACACAAAGGTTGGTGGTGTTGTAGATAGTGTAGAGGATTGTCAAAGATTGCAGAGAGACATTGATAGGATGCAGAAGTGGGCTGAGAAGTGGCAGATGGAGTTCAACCCAGAGAAAGTGTGAGGTGGTACACTTTGGAAGGACAAACTCCAAGGCAGGGTACAAAGTAAATGGCAAGATACTTGGTAGTGTGGAGGAGCAGAGGGATCTGGGGGTACATGTCCACAGATTCCTGAAAGTTGCTTCACAGGTGGATAGGGTAGTTAAGAAAGCTTATAGGGTGTTAGCTTCCATAGTCGAGGGACAGAGTTTAAGAGTAGCGATGTAATGATGCAGCTCTATAAAACTCTGGTTAGGCTACACTTGGAGTATTGTGTCCAGTTCTGGTCGCCTCACTATAGGGAGGATGTGGAAGCATTGGAAAGGGTACAGGGGAGATTTACCAGAATGCTGCCCGGTTTAGAAAGTATGCATTATGATCAGAGTTTAAGGGAGCTAGGGCTTTACTCTTTGGAGAGAAGGAGGATGAGAGGAGACATGATAGAGGTGCACAAGGTAATAAGAGGAATAGATAGAGTGGATAGCCAGCACCTCTTCCCCAGGGCACCACTGCTCAATACAAGAGGACATGGCTTTAAAGTAAGGGGTGGGAAGTTCAAGGGGGATATTAGAGGAAGGTTTTTTACTCAGAGAGTGGTTGGTACGTGGAATGCACTGTCTGAGTCAGTGGTGGAGGCAGATACACTAGTGAAGTTTAAGAGACTACTAGACAGGTATATGGAGGAATTCAAGGTGGGGGGTTATATGGGAGGTAGGGTATGAGAGTCGGCACAACATTGTGGGCCAAAGGGCCTGTATTATGCTGTACTATTCTATGTTCTATGTTCTAGATATATGTTCAATTTTGGTTCATTGCACAACACCCAATCCTTATTGGCTGATCCCCTAATGGGCTCAACCACGAGTTGCTCTAAAAAGCCACCTCATAGGTACTCTAGCAATTCCTGATCCTGGAATCCAGCGCCAACCTGATTTTCCCAATATACCTGCATATTAAAATCCCTCATGACTATTGTAATATCGTCCTTTTGGCATGCATTTTCTATCTCCCGTTGTAATTTGTAGGCCACATCCTTACTACTGTTTGGGGGTCTGTATACAACTCCTATCGGGATCTTTTTGCCCTTGCAGTTCCTTAGCTCTAAAAACAATGATTCTACACCTTCTGACCCTATGTTAGCTCTTTCTAATGATTTGATTTCATTTTTTTTTACCAACTGAGCAATGCCATCCCCTCTGCCTTCCAGCCTGTCCTTTTGATACAAGATGTATCCTTGGACATTAAACTCTGATCTATAATTTTCTCTCAGCTGTGATTCAGTGATGCCTACAATATCATACATGCTAAGCTGCAACTGTGTGACAAGTTCATTTACCTTATTCCGTATATTGTGTGCATTCAAATAAAACACTTTCAGTCCTGTATTTGCCCTTTTCAATTTTCTCTGCCTTTTATGTTGCAACTCATCCTGTTTACTGCAATTTTGCCTTATCAACAGCCTCTCCTCATTACACATTGTCTCTGTTTATAAACCAGCTACCTCATCTTCAGCACTATCATTTGCTTTTTCCACGATTCTTGCATTGAAATATGGGCCGCTCAGGACACTAGTCACACCATGCTGAATCATTTCATTCCTAACTTAGTCGAAGGTCTTACCAATATCTGCCTCCATAACCTCTCCACTAAGTATTCTGCCACTCAGGTTCCTATTCCCTGTAAGTCTAGTTTAAACTCCACCATGCAGCATTAACAAACCTTCCCACCAGCAAATTAGTCCCCCTCAGGTTCAGGTGCAAACCGTCATTTCTGTACAGGTCCCATCTTCCCTGGGAGAGAGACCTATGATCCAAAAATCTTATGCCCTGCCTCCTACACCAACTCCTTAGCCATGTACTAAACTGTATAATCTTCCTAGTCCTGACTTCACTGGCATGTGGTACAGGAAGCAATCCTGAGTCCACCACCCTGGAGGTCCTGCCCTTTAACTCAGTACCTGAACTCTCTGAACTCCCTGTGCAGAACCTTATCACTTGGCCTACCAATGTCATTGGTACCTACATGGACCACGAGTTCTGGCTGTTCACCCTCCCCACTTAAGAATGCTGAGGACTTGATCTGAGATCTCCTGGAACCTAGCACCTGGTAGGCAACAGACCATTCTCGCTGACAGAACTTCCTGTTTACTCCCCTAACTAACAAATCCCCTATCACTAGAGCATGTCTCTTTTCCCCACTTCCCTTCTGAGTTGCAGGGCCAGATTAAGTGCCAGAGACTCAATCATTGTGGCTTTCCTCTGTTAGGTCATTCTCCCCTGACAGTATCCAAAGTGATATACCTGTTATTAAAGGGGATGGCCACAGGAGTACTCTGCACTAGCTTCTTAACCCCTTTCCTCTTCCTACCTGTCACCCAGTCACCTGTGTCCTGCACCTTGGGTGTAACTGCCTCTCTATATGTCCTAACTATCACCCACTTACTCAAGAATGATCTATCACCTTCCACTAGCCCCATGTTTTTATTTTGGCACTCTCCCAATTCCTTTCTAGTCCTGAAGAAGGGTCTTGGCCCGAAACATCGGCTGCTTATTCATTTCCATAGATGTCTGACCAGCCTGACCAATACTGGAGTTCCTCCAGTATTTTGTGCGTGTTGTGATAGTTAATAGTGCATGGTTTGTCTGAACATGATTACATCTGAATCTTGCGGGCTACTCCCAACACATCCCCAAGTTGTGCTGGTTGTTAACGCAAATGACACATTTCACTGTACGTTTTGATGAATAAATGAATCTGAATCTGAGGCTGATGGGAGTATTAGATCTCACTTTTTATTCTGGTGGAGGTTTCCCTTCATACTGATTTTTCAAAGCTGGTTATGGTTACTGTAAAATTAAAATTTGAAAACTTTGTACTTCAGATCACAATACTGGACACTCAAATATTTACCCCCAACAATTAGTTTCTGTTGATGATCTTTCCTGTGTATTTTCTGTGACTGAAGTCACATTTAAGGGAGTGAATTATTTAACCCTTCAGATCAATGCGGAAAGGATAGAATTGAACTCTGCTTTTGGGAGATTTAATGGGAGAATGAAATGAGAAGGAAGGAGATTAAATGCATAAAATGCGACATTTGAGCCTAATATTTCTATGAACTGGTCAGCTTCCACTCTAATAGCTGTGAGCTTGAGACCTGCATGCCACCTACACAGAAGAGCAGGTTAATAATGATGACAATTAAATGACATCCTATTCTTGAAATTTGAGAGAGATGGATCCAAAGACGACAGCTTGTTGTCTGTTTCCCGAAGTCTGGGATACCTTGTATCCAAACTAAGACAAAACTACAAGCTCCAGAAGTAAAGAACTCTTCCAGCACTGTGTATGTGGGCTGGGAGAATCTAGCATGTTTACCTTTGCAAACATTGTGCTGATAGTTCTTCCTCCTGGAGAGTTGCTGTTCTCACTGCAATTTCTTCCTCTTCTTACGAGTCCTCTTTCTCCTTTCCACACAACTTATTATTCATTACCTCCTTCTGTTCCCATCTACAATTTCACTCCCCTCCTTCAACCCAAGCTTCCAGGCCCCAACATCCATCTCACCCTTTTTATCCAGCCCCAGTCTACAGCCTACCATTTCTGGTATACCCACCCAACAGAAGAACAACAACTGACTGCTAAATTATGAAAAATAGTAAAAAGGTAATGATGAGATTGTTCCATTAAAATGAACAAACCTTCCATTTTCTTTTTTTTCATGTTTCTTAGTCACTAACGTTCACCAACAAAAGTGGGGCCATTATCTTCCTCAATTAAAAGATCCACTAATATATCAATGACTTTTATAAAATTATTCAGCAAATACATTCAAGATTTCTTACACTGAGGAATCTAGTTGCTGTTGAATGAACTGAAACCTCCTTCCCATCCCCAATAGTCTCCTGTTGCAAGGGAGAATTACTCCACAAAGGACTGGTATTATGAGGTTTACAAGCTGACTTAATGACTAAATCTAAAGTCGTTCTAATTCCACTCTGCACCTTTGCAGAGATACTGGAGCTCTTCCTATGGGCATAGAGTAAAACGTGGTTAGCAGAGCAATAAATAGCCCCTATACAAGCAAAGAGGAGTCATGGGAAGGATGGGAAGACATGCACTGCGTCCAATTATGAAAGTATCCTGTTTTGGCTCAATCATTTTCCCAGTCCATTGCTTAGAACTTGTGATCCATACGTTAGCAGTCCAAGGATACTTTCAGTGGTTCAGATTGGCTGTGAGTGCCGAGAGAAGGTCTTCTGAGACCACCGTGACCACAACATGATCAGAAGACAGAGTTATTATCATTCTGCTGCTAATTAATTCCCATCTCATTACATTTCCTATGGCTAATTTGTACTGAGCACTGATTTGATTAAGCTCATCTTTATGCTAATAAACACATTCGCCTTTTAAGATTGCTTTTTGAGGGGGGCATAGTTACATTTTTAGAGTGTAACTTGAGCTAAAAGTAATACATCAAACAAGTTATCTAAGGATTTTGGATTGAACACTTAACATAAATGTGCTTTTGACCAGTTCCTAAAGTACAGCATTAACACAATGAAAGATAATTTTACTGGCCTTTATGTTTTAACATTAGAGCCTTCGTTAGATTGCCAAGGGCCTTTTCTTTGTCAGAATCTAATGAAATATGATGGAGGATAATCCCTAAGGTAACAACATAGGGCTTTTTAGCTCTAGCATTATAGTTCACCCTTCACCAAAGGTTTTCCAAGGCGATAAATTTCACTTGGACATTGTAACATGGCAAATATTGCACCATGCCATGAATAGACCATTATCAAATGGTGCATCCTACATTCCAGACATAACCACTGGATCATCTTCAGTTATATCTTGGGATTTTGCCACTGTTCAACACTATAAACGTAGTTTTTTTATTGATTCTTTATTGCATGGGTAAATATCCTACATTGAAGTACATATTTCAGTAAACTCATATAATTTCAAATACAGAAATAAAAGTCGAAGCTGTCTGTGCAAGATAATGTAAATCACTATTGTTTGGAATATCACTTTTAAAGCAATTTAAACTGTTTTCTAAAAATCCCTAGCTTCTTATTTACAGCGACAAGTATCTTTCAGACACTGCTGACATCATCTTGTAATTAAATCTATTACTGTGCATGAACAGCTTGTAAGTTAGATAAACAACAAAACTGATGTCATCGGGTTTTTTGTTTGCATGTTACTTGGGAGAAAACTAGGCACGTTGATCGCTCCACATTGTTATTACAAAAAAAAAACACTGACATGAGTTTAGCAGCTGTAATTGTGAGATTCAATCAGATTTTAATAATTATGAAGGAAAAAGAAACAATTGTTTTAATAGTGTAGCTGAAATGCTTTATTAAGTAGTGTAAGAGGAAGGCATGTTCAGCACTGCGGCATTATTTCTCCAAAAAGAAGCCAGAGCCAGATTCTGTTCAGATATCAATTCACTTCTAAGACTAAGTGAAAGTTATTCTCACAATATTTCAACCTATACAGAGGAGCTGTATTCTGCAGCTAAAACCCAAAAGCAATTTTACAGAAATGAGAGTCAACTTGGAACAGTGGGTGAATTCCTATTGTATGCTTTATTGAACTAACAGACATTAATGTAACCTTGGCAATTTTCATTTGTATTCTAGTTTCACAGAATTTCTATGCTGTAGACGGTATTGCTAAAGCAGAACTGCATTTTGAACTTTAGAAGCTCTTTTTTTTTCTGTCATACCAATATAATTCCCTGCGTTAACCTTATAGAACTGCAAAATACTCGCATTCAATTTTGTCTGAGTAGCACACTGTGAAATACCATTGAAGACCTCAACAATGAATGGATTATTGACAGTCCCTCTCGGTGGGTGGACTGCGATAAGGTGTGGGATGGTGAATCAGTAATATAAAACCAACTGGATGTCCATTGGAACCAGGTGCTGCAGGGGTTTGAAATCCAAATCCAGCAAAACCTACTAAAGCACTCGGCAGCTCAAAAGATATCAGGTAGGAGGGGAGGTAATAACAGAGTTACCCTTTTGGATTGATGACCCATGATTTGAATTTGAAAAGTGAGAAAACAAGATTATTGATTTACACAAGTGGAGAAGGGAAGAGTGGTTGTGTTAGGGTGCAGACCAAATTTGACAGGGTGACAACTACATTGGAAGCAATATTTGAAGATGGAAAAGTAACAAACAAACAATTTGAAACAAAGTGATAGTGCTGTATTTGTGGAGAGAAAGAGAGGGAAAGGAGCCGTCATCTGAAGTAATTAAATTATATAACAAGGCTCAAGTCCAGATGGAAGAAGAAGTACCATTCACTAGCTTATATTGAGAATTATTGAAGCAATCACTGCCATGGCAATGTAATAGTTAGCATGACGCTATTGTGGCATTGGAGTTTGGAGTTCAATTTCAAAGTCATCTGTATGTTCTCTCCATGACTGTGTAGGTTTTCTCCAGATGCTCTGATTTCCTCTCACAGTCCAAAGATGTATGAGTTAGTAGATTAAATGATTATTGTAAATTGTCCTGTGATTAGGCTAGGGTTAAATAGGTGGGTTGCTGGGTGGTGTGGCTTGTTGGGTTGGAAGGTCCCAATCCACACTGTATCACTTAATAAACAAATATAGAGGGCAGAGCAAAACAGAGAGGCCAGAGCAAAAGCAGAGGATTAAGAGTGGCAGAAACCAGGAGCTCCGAGATATCCTTGTGGACTAAACATAAGCATTTTGCAAGGTGATCACTTGATCTATATTTGGTTTCTCAAATGAATTAGAGAGTAAATTGTGAGCACTGAACACAAATGCAGAGAATTGCTACTTCACTTGAAAACAATAGTGCATAATGTAGAGAATTTGCTTTATTTTAATAACCACATTAATAATATAATAAAAAGCTACTGATTATTAGATGTTTGATGTTGGTAATCATAGAAAATTCAGTTTTAGGGGAGGCTCTTTGGCTCATTGTGTTTACAGCTGTGCATCTTTTGTACTTGATAATAAATTTCTTTTTGATGGTGATTTCCAAATCTTCAGAATTAAATGTCAAATGACAGAACAAAATAATCTTCAGGCAACCAGGTCACATGGTTAGTGCATAAATTAATCTCTTGGTGTCATTGTTCTGTTCTATTAAAGCATTAAGTCATCCCTTGAACAAGTGCAGTAAAGTGGTAGACCCTCCCAGCCTGTATTGTGGTGTCTGCAGAATCTTTAGTGTTGTAGCCGGTGATGGAAAATAGCAGAGGCAGAGCTACCAAAGGAACATTCTTTATTGAAGGCAGTAATCTCTCAACTAACAGCAATATCTGGTACAATAGTGTATCAGATTCACACCACTCAGTTTTTATATGTAATAAATGTCTGGCAGTCCATCCCAAAGTGTGGCAGTTACAAGATGAAAGTGTCATCCAGGACACATATTAGGCAAATGTGAAGCTCACCATTAGCATCAGAATTATTGATGTTTTCCAAGCATAGACCCTGAGATCATGAGCTGTCAGAAGCATTTTGCATTAATTCTAGTAAAGATCCCTTTGAAAAACATGAATAGGAAAATCTTTTTTTCTAAGATCTGATGTTATCTCATTTCCAAAAGTATTGCTCCATATTTTCAACCTTTTAACTTTTTCTTGAATTTTAGAAACAGAATGCAAGATACAACTACTACCACTGTGCACTTAGCCCAAGTGACCAGGGGTGAATATGTTTATGCTTATTAAAAAAAGCAAGCTATGAAATCAGTAAAAAATCTTTAATATAAGGATTACAAATCATATAACATTGCTTTATTATATTTATTGAGTTATAAAAGCAGTTTATTTAATGAAGTATTACAAGTTTACATTTATCAGTGTCATTAAATAACATGTGACTGATTTTGGGGGTCTTCATGGCTGTCTGTAGTGTCACTGAGCACTCCTCAGCAACCAATATCCTGATTGGCTACACTTCAGTTTATTGGACACTGCTGTAAAATTACAAGCACATGGGTGCACAGCCTGCATTTTCCCTATAGATTTCAGCTGGAAAATTTAATTTTAATCAGAACTTTGCCATGCTTAGATCAAAAGAGTTGTAAGTATTTTTGTAAGGAAAGCAGTTCTTTGATGGTTGACATGTCTAGAGGAGAGCCTAATGAATTTAAACTGCAGTGCCCTGACATCTACACAACAGGGAAAAAGCTTGAGGAAATAAGCAGCAGTGTCAGTCTTGAGGCAAGTTTTTTGAGGATTTTGCAAATAACATTTACAATATTTTCGTGCAAGCAATTTCAGCAAGGAATAATAGCATGCGCTCTGCAAGAAAGGCACTAGTTCGGCGAGCGTAGAGTTACTGATTAATCCTGCAGCTTCCCTCGCCCAAAGAACTACCAGTCAATGTAAAGTCAGTTTGATATATTTTATTATTGGTTCTTGAATCATCTCCTGTGATGTGAGTGATTTGTGTCTCTCACACAGATCACTTCCATGTGGGATATTATATCTGTCCAGCGGTGTAGATTTCTGCTGGTGGTTGAGAAATCCTCCTAACAGTCAGTTGGCTGCTTTGCTAGTTACCATCTGGGTCAGGGCCCTTCCGTGTCCCTGGATCCTTTTTTTCTCAAGTTTCTCTTCGCAGTGTTACATTCCAGAGATCTGCACCACTGAAAATGTTTACTTACAGCATTTCTTACTTACAACCATTCCTTGAATTGCCACTTAAAATTGGGTACAATTTTCTATCGATTTTAAGGGAGCTTGTGATATTCATTAAGCTAATCAGACTTTGGAAATTAAAGTACCCCAAGTTTAGGATGGTGTAAATGGATCTGTAACACGTGGCTAAATCCAATTTGTGGTTAAACATTCACTGAATTTGCCACTGGCAGCTCAGGGAGTTGCTGCTTTACAGATCCAGTGACCCAGGTCCCGTCCTGATCTCCAGTGCTTTATATACTCCCAGAGACCGCACGGCTTTTGAAATGAATTGAATTGAATTGACTTTATTTCTTACATCCTTCGCGTAAATGAGGAGTAAAAATCTTTACGTTACGTCTCTGTCTAAATGTGCAATGTGCAATTTATAGTAACTTGTAATAAATAGTATGTACAACAGGACGATCAATATAGCAAAGAAATACAGTTGTATCAGCGTGAATTAATCAGTCTGATGGCCTGGTGGAAGAAGCTGTCCCGGAGCCTATTGGTCCTGGTTTTCATGCTGCAGTACCATTTCCCAGGTGGTAGCAGCTGGAACAGTTTGCGGTTGGGGTGACTCAGGTCCCCAATGAACTTTCTGGCCCTTTTTATACACCTGTCTCTGTAAATATCCTGAATAGTGGGAAGTTCATCTACAAATGCGCTGGGCTGTCTGCACTACTCTCTGCAGAGTCCTGTGATTGAGGGAAGTACAGTTCCCATACTAGACAATGATGCAGCCAGTCAGGATGTTCCCAATTGTGCCCCTGTAGAAAGTCCTTAGGATTATTGAGGTGAGTGCTTTTTTCACCACATAGCCAGTATGTACAGACCACGAGAGATCCTCAGTGATGTGGATGCCAAGGAACTTGAAGCTGTTCACCCTCTCAACCCCAGATCCATTGATGTCAATAGGAATTAGCCTGTCTCCATTCCTCCTGTAGTCCACAACCAACTCCTTTGTTTTTGCGACCTTGAGGGAGAGGTTGTTCTCTTGACACCATTGTGTCAGAGTGATGACTTCTTCTCTGTAGGCTGCCTTATTATTATTTGAGATAAGGCCAATCAATGTAGTATCATCAGCAAATTTAATTAGCAGACTGGAGCTGTGGGTGGCAACACAGTCATGGGTATACAAAGAGTAAAGGAGGGGGTTTAGGACACAGCCCTGAGGGGCACCTGTGTTGAAGGTCAGAGGGGCAGAGGTGAGGGAGCCCACTCTTGCCACCTGCCAGCAATCTGACTGGAAGTCCAGGATCCAGCAATACATGACAGGGTGAAGGCCGAGGTCTCTGAGTTTCTTGTCAATCCTGCAGTGAATTATTTTGTTGAATTCTGAACTGTAGTCCAAGAATAGCATTCTCGCATAAGCATCCGTCTTTTCCAGATGTGTAAGGGTGGTGTGTAGAGCTGAGGCTTCTGTGTCATCTGTAGATCAGTGTGACGGTAGGTGAATTGTAGGGAATCCATTGTGGATGGTAGCAAGCTGCAGATGTAGTCCTTGATGAGCCTCTCAAAGCATTTGCTTATTATTGAGGTGAGTGTGACAGGACACCAGCCGTACAGACATGTTACTTTGGTCTTTTTAGGTACAGTGACAATGGTGGATGTTTTGAAGCAGGAGGGCCACTCTACACTGGGAAAGGGAGAGATTAAAAATGTTTGTGAATACACCTGCCAGTTGTGCCATGCCCTAGGATGCCATCCAGTCCTGCAGCCTTGCAACTGCCCACTTGTTGGAAATACCTGCGTATTTCATCCTCAGAGATGACTCAGGTGCAGATCGCTTTGGTGGCTCTCGTCAGGGGCTCAGTGTTGGCAACATCGAACCGAGCATAAAAAAAGATTTAGCTCATCTGGGAGAGAGGCAGCGATGTTGGCAGTGCCATTGCATTTAGCTTTGAAGTCTGTGATGGTTTGCAGATCTTGCCATAAGCTGCATGTTTTGTTGGTGGAGAGTTGCGTCTGGATCTTGTCCCTATATTGTTGTTTTGCTGCCTTGATGACTTTGCGTAGATTGTAGCTGCATTTCTTGAATTCCTGTTGGTTACTGGCAACGTAAACTCTGTCTTGTGCAGTAAGTGCTCAGAACTGCTGATCTGGGGTTTCTGGTTTGGATAGACCCTGACCAATTTTTGGGGACAATGTCCTCGATGCATATCTGGATGAAGCTCATGACCCCTTCCATGAACTTGGAGACATCCTTGTCATGAAAAACATCCCAGCTGATGTCATCAAAGCAGTCCTGTAGCATGGAGACTGATTAGTCGGGCCAACAATGGACGCCTCTTGTCTCAGCTTCTGCCTGTACATCGGCAGAAGCAAGGTGGAGGTGTGATCCAGCTTTCTAAATGGCGGGCAGAGGAGTGCTTTGTAAGTGTTGCGGAAGCGAGAGTAGCAGTGGTCGAGTATGCTATCTCCACGTGTGCTCACCTGGACGTGTTGACAAAACTTCAGAGAAACTTTAGACAACGACACTCCATTAAAGTCTCCGGCAACGATGAAGGCAGCCTCTGGGTGTGCAGTTTCCAGGGTGCTGATGGTCTCGTACAGTTCCTTGAGAGCCAGGGTGGTATCAGCCTGCTGTGAAATATACACAGCTGTGATAATAACAGCCATGAACTACTATGTAGACAGAAAGGCTTACACAGCAGCACAAAGTACTCCAGGTCTGTGGAACAAAATGATTTGAGGGCATACACATTCCATTGGTCGCACCAAGCATTATTGACCATGAAGCATACCCCACCTCCTTTACTCTTCCCAGAGAGGGTTTTAGATCTGTCTGCCCGGAACGGGCTCGATGGTGTGATCCAGGATCTTCTCCATCAGCCAGTTCTCCACGAAGCACAAAAAGGTTACATTGCTTTGTTTCCCACTGGTAAGAAATTCTGGCTCTCAGTTTGCACAGCCTATTGTCCAGGGACTGAACGTTAGCAGGAGTAACCTTACCAGGATGCCAGCCCTTCTCCCTCAACTCCGGTGCCATTTCCAAGGTAGCAGCCGTGTAATTAATGAGCCTCCCATGGATTACGTAAGCAGGGGTTCACAGTGTAGAAAAGGCAGCACATTGTGAATAAATGTCATTTTCCCGATGTTCGGAAGAGTCAGTCTACCATATCTGATGTGACTGTCAGCTTCATGAACAAGAAATGTGAAGGAAATTGCAGAAATTAGCAGTACACTGTAAGGTTGGTATGGAGCTTGCAACACGGCCGCTGTAGGCGGCGCCATTTTGACTGATGTTTTGTCTAGATCCGTTGGGTTTCTATGCATCCCAAAGACATGCTGATGGGAAGTTTAAATGCACATTCTAAATTTCCTCTGATATTATATATGGAGAAACAAAATCAAAATTCAAAGTACATTTACTATCAAAGTATGTGTACTATATACAACCTTGAGATTCAGCTCCTTGCAGGCAGCTACAAAACAAGGAAACCCCACAGAAATAATTTGAAAAAGACCATCAAACATCCAATGTGCATAAAAAAACATGCAAACAATAAAAATTAAGCAAACAACATTCACAACTGAAGTTCACAAAAGTGAGTCCACAGCCACGAAGCCAGTTATTACAGCAGCCGATCCAGGAGCCCGTTAGCTGTAGGCCACAGCCTCAGTTCAGCACAGAACTGAGTAAACCTTGTGTAGCAGTGACCTGAGCACCAGCCCATCCCTCGCCTCTGGCCCCAACATCTTGTCCTTTTTAATCTGGTCTGGCTCTTAAATTGTCCAAACAGCAGTTCGATCCTTGCTCTCGAACTTGGGCCTTCCTATTTTGATGTGTTCTTGGGCCTGCACCACATTGCCCCGATTCAATCCATACATGTTACATTGGACCATCCTGCACCTTTGAGATTTCAGTTCACACCACAAAAATGACAGGTCGTACAGGCAGTTCAAAAGCTTGACTCCTAAAGGGTCTCAGCGTAGGATTAGAAAAAAAAACATTTCAGTAGTTGGCTAGGAAACGGTGACCAAAGGCCCTGTTTCCCATGCTGTATTACTCTGTGACTGTATGAAGGTATCATAATCCTCTATCTTTTTATCTCTGGATTTTTGGATTCTTTAAAAAATGAAAAATAATGGAATTAATTGTATTGTTTATCGGACGATCATAAAATGATGAACTTATTCGTAACTTTGGACAGCAATTAAAACAAATATATTTCAAAAATGCTAAACACTATATTGAAACAAATGATCGTTGCATTTCTCCACATCACCTAAAACTGTACAAAAGTGGATTCTAAGGTTGGTCATTACTGGTATTAGCCTCCTGAATCATACACAGGTCTGCTTAGGCTTTCCTAATGCCGTGTCCCAACTAATATTGAGGATAATGCTTTATTGAAATTCTGTCTGTTAATTGATTTTGCAATGAAGCTTCAAAAGCTTATAAAGCACCATACTATCTACAGATGGTAGGATTATGCTAAATAGAACATCTGAAACAGTACTAGAAATTGACTATCATGTTTATATGGATATTATGATGAAGTTATGCTAGTTTTTTTAAAGACAATTTTAAGGGTTTGACTATTGGTCTTCAGTATAGGCAATTTTAACTTAAAGTGAAGCTGGAAAAATAGTGTCTGAAGATGTGTTTTTTTCTTAAATTACTGTTTCAGAGTCACTATTATTTCTTGAATCTTAAAAAATGCTCTTTCATCTGTTGTTTCATAAAAAAGTATACTGAAAAAAGCTTGTTTGTATATTAGGGAATTTTATAGGATATTTCCAGAGCATTGAAAGATTGGGGGAATTGACTTCCTCTAACAATCTTCTGTCCCAATCATACTGAAGACAATAACAAATATCTGCTATTTAATTTCATCAATGCAGTGCAATAGCATTAATTTAAGCTAAATATGCTGTCTAATCTAGTGAATATTATACTCCTTCTGCATCACCTTTTCAAATCAAAGAGTGCCTAATTATTGTTTTGTTGTTAATGTACTTATCAATGTATCTATTGTAATCTATAACATATTGACGAAGGATGGCTGCAAATGCAACTTCCTAAGTTTCTGTACAATAATTAGGCGGCAGCAAGGATTTTTTAAACTTCCTTAAAATAAACTGTTAAAAAGCAGTCAGTTTCATTGAATCTTGTTCATATTGTCTTTAACAGAATTAACCTGTAATATTGGAACGGTCACTAATAGTTCACAAAAATTGAATGAACAACTCATTGTTCAATAGTTTTAACAATACATTTTTTTAAGTAAGAAAGCTATCTGAATACAACAATTGGCAAACTATGGCCTGAAAGCAGCATTCACAAAACCTATGTGCAGGTGCTACAGTTGTCTTTTCATTTTCCTACCAAATGCACAAAATAGACTAATAGTTAGAGCAAAATTTTGAGTCAAATTGGAATGACCCTCTTTCAATAACCAAAAAAAAATTCTCTATCCAATTCAGCATTTTTCATCATACACTACCAACAAATTAGTCTTGAGCTACATTTTCCATGGACACCCAAAGATTCTCGTCCAGGATGATGAAGAGATTTATTACTTTCAACTACTGCTATAACTACCAGTAATTGATTTACAACAGTCTAGGAAATTAACATAGGAACCCATTGTCTGGAAAGCATAACTTACCTAAAAATCCTGCAGCTTGTGATGAGTATTCTGTGAGCATTTCATCACTTGGCAAAAATCTGAGGTATTTACTGCTTAGTTAATTGCAGAAAGCTATAGGCCTTGCTCCTCCATTTGTACGAGGGGTGATTGATAAGTTCGTGGCCTAAGGTAGAAGGAGTCAATTTTTGAAAACCTAGCACATTTATTTTTCAACATAGTCCCCTCCTACATTTACACACTTAGTCCAGCGGTCATGGAGCATACGGATCCCTTCTCTGTAGAAGTGGTCCACAGCAGGAGTGATTGATAAGTTTGTGGCCTAAAGTAGAAGGAGA